>NC_045964.1:62773487-62894249 GCF_010909765.2 Amblyraja radiata
TCTTCGACCTGTCCTCGCGGCCTACCAGCGGGTCCTGGAGCGACGTTTCCCTGAGGGGACCTGGCCAGAACATCGGCTTTGGCGGCGGCGCAGCGCTGGAGCGCTGTTGCGGAGCGGGCGATGCCTTTCCTGGGTCGCCGCGCTGGAACTCCAGTATGCTGGGACCGCCGATGAGAACATCGTGGAGCCGCGGTTCTGTGGAGCGGCCAGCTGCGGCGCTGAACGTTACATCCCGGAGCCTGGGATCTCTTGCCGAGATCGCCAGTGTGCGGAGCTCCGTCTGGCGCGGTCTGTTGGCTTGGAAGCCGCGGGCTCCGGTGGGAATGCGGCCGTTCCTGGCACCCCAAGCCGCTGGGGGTTCTCCCGACGCCGGAGCACCATCACCCGGCGAGAACGTCGGGCGCCGTGGCGGCGACTGTGGAGGCCTCAATAGACCCGACTTTGGGTGGACAAGAGGATGGGGACTGGACTTTGTGCCTTCCCCCACAGTGGGAATCACTGTGGGGGGATGTTTTTGTGTTGAACTTCTTTTTGAATCTATGTTGTATTTTTATTAGTGTGCTGCAAGGACATCAGAATTTCCCCTGAATAAGGGGATTAATAAAGTTTAATCTAATCTAATAAATAAATAAATAGAGAACAGAATAGAACAGAGAGAGAGGGAGAGAGTGCAGGGCTGCCAACTCTCACGCATTGAGCGTGGGAATCACGCATTTCCACAAATTCTCACGCTGATCACAAATTTGTCACGCTCTGTCGTGAGAAGTTCTGTGATCAACGAGAATTTCAAAACTCACATCAACTGCATGGGCCGCGGGTGTTGGAGAGCCGGGGCTGAGGGAGGAATGGAAGCAGAAGCAGCGGTGTGGACAGATGTAGGATGGGGAAGCCGGGGCTGGCTAGTGTTTGCCGGGCTGGCGAGTGTTTGCGGGGCTGGCTAGTGTTTGCCGGGCTGGCTAGTGTTTGCCGGGCTGGCTAGTGTTTGCCGGGCTGGCGAGTGTTTGCCGGGCTGGTGAGTGTTTGCCGGGCTGGCTAGTGTTTGCGGGGCTGGCGAATGTTTGCCGGGCTGGTGAGTGTTTGCCGGGCTGGCTAGTGTTTGCCGGGCTGGTGAGTGTTTGCCGGGCTGGCTAGTGTTTGCAGGCTGGCGAGTGTTTGCGGGGCTGGTGAGTGTTTGCCGGGCTGGCTAGTGTTTGCTGGGCTGGCTAGTGTTTGCCGGGGCTGGCGAGTGTTTGCCGGGGCTGGCTAATGTTTGCCGGGTTGGCGAGTCGCTCGCTGCATCTCCGGCCATGGAGCAGCCTCAGTGCAAGAGTCCCGGGCCGTCAGAGGCGTCAGAAGCATTGCGCCGCTGCCATTAGAGTCTCTGTGCCGAATTCGCCCTGGTGACCTGCATGGATCGGGCAGTGTCTCTGGAGAGAAGGAATGGGTGACGCTTCTGGATTCTACGGGTCTCGACCCGAAACCTTTAGAAAAGGTCTCGACCCGAAACGTCACCCATTCCTTCTCTCCAGAGGACAGTTTGTTAGGAAAATGAAGGAAATGGTAACAGAATATTTATACAGCTGAGTGAGTATAATTTTATGGATGAGAAATTGTGTTCAACCAATTGATGACTTCTTTGACAAAGTAACTAGCATGTTAGATAACAAGGAAGCCAATGGATGTAGCAAATGTTGTTATACAAAATTTGGTCTGTGAAGTGCCCCATAAAAGATTACCGCATTAGATAAGCACCTGTGGACTTGAACATAATAGGTTAAGTCTAAGGGGTCAGATATGGGGCTTTATGTGTGGGCCAGATATATTGTCAGTGCAGAGGGGCTAGGAGCAAGGCCAAGTGTGCATCCAGAGTCAAGGTCTGGAATAGTACAAGGTGTGCAGTCAAAGCTGGGACAATGGGAGTGTTCAGCACTACCTGCAACCTCCGGAAACCACCTGCAACTTCCAGCAACCGCCTACAACCAGCATCGCAACCGGCTTCGACTAAAAAATGACCGATTTTTTAAACGGTAACCTATTTTTAGTCGCGGCTGGTTTTGAATTTTTTGAAATAATCGCCGGAACATAGAATAAGCGGAAACCACTTTCGACCATTAGGGAGACTGACAAAAACCTCCAGGAACCGCACGGAAACCTTGGGTGGGGCGCAAAGTCTCCAGAGGTTTCCGTTCAGGTTTCCCTAGTGGGATAGGGGCATAAGCAGGTAAGCAGCTATGATCAGGGTAGAATAGGGGGGGGGGGCAGGTATAAGGCTGGATTCAGGGTCAGGAATGAGAGAAGGTATGCAACTGGAGTCAGGGTCAGTAGTCGTACCAGGTGTGCAGTGAGACCCAGGTTGGTCAACATGGGCCAAGTGTTTGATTATAATCTGATTTCCATACATGGATACACTAAGATCATTCATGTGCTGCACCTGTTGATCAGAGCCTGGGTTCTACTGTGGAAAGTAATTAGGAAAGTAATGTAGCCTAACCTTGTTCATAGCTAATCCAATTTAAAGCATAAATATTGCATTCAAGTGTAAGTTAAAAGACTCGCTACAGCATGCACCAGATTGCACAATTTCAAGGTAAAAAATGCAAAAGCTCCGTACCAATGGGAGGGGACACACCCTCCTCCCACACCCTTCCCCCCCCCCCCCCACCTCGGGCATTACACGCCCTCGGGCTTGGCCTCTCCCAATTTCTCACTCCCAGCCCTCACCCAATGTTGGCAGCCCTGCAACTGGGAGATCAGTTTGGTTAGTACGACCTGAGCGGAGGTGTTGGGCGAAGCGATCGCCGAATCTCAGCAATCACACCCGCTGAGTTTCTCCAGCATTTTTTGTCTACCTTCGATTTTTCTAGCATCTGCAGTTCTTTCTTAAACAAGAGTTTATGCTTGATTAGTAAGTTTAGTTTAGTTTAGTTTAGAGATACAGCGCGTAAACAGGCCCTTCGGCCCACCGAGTCCGCGCCGCCCAGCCAATCCCGCTCACCAACACTATCCTACACACACGAGGGGCAATTTACAATTTTTTTACCGAAGCCAATTGGCCTACTAACCTGCACGTCTTTGGAGTGTGGGTGGAAAACGGAGCACCCGGGGGAAACCCACGCGGTCACGGGGAGAATGTGTAAACTCTGTACAGACAGCTCCCGTAGTCAGGATCGGACCCGGGTCTCTGGCGCTGTAAGGCAGCAACTCTACCGCTGCCCACATTTGTATGAACTGCAATTAAAGTTCAAAGTGTAGCTACACCGGGTAATCCCTGAAAATATTGATTACAGGAAAGCATAAAGGGTTTCTGCTTGATGAGTAAGGGTGGCAAAGGTTACAGGGAGAAGGCAGGAGAATGGGGGTTGTGAGGGGAATAATAGAGCAGCCCTGATTGAATGGCGGCCCAGAATCGATGGGCCGAATGGCCTAATTCTGCTCCTGGTCTAAGAATGGAGAGATTGAGTCATTTGTGTGAGGATTCAGTCCGCGTGCACCTGTTCCAGAGACATTGTCGTCAGATGTGGTGAAATGAGAGGATGCTTCCACTAGAGGGAGTGTCTAGGCCCAGAGGCCACGGCCTCAGAATAAAAGGACGTTCCTTTAGGAAGGAGATGAGGAGGAATTTCTTTAGTCAGAGGGTGGTGAATCTGTGGAATTCGTTGCCACAGACGGCTGTGGAGGACAAGTCATTGACTGCATTTTAATAGCCAGGGTGTTGCAGGCAGATCAGGATTCACAGCTGTTTGGGTTGGGTGACTGTTGAAACCTCTGGTCCGGGTTGGCTAACCTGGACTGTAGGTCATCAGTCTGAAGAAGGGTCTCGACCCGAAACGTCGCCTATTCCTTCTCTCCATTGATGAAAGATGCTGCCTCACACGCTGAGGTCCTCCAGCCATTTTGTCTACCATGGATTCAAAGCAGAGTCTGTTCCATGATACACACTCTATTCATTCACAAAATTCAGTTCATCAGCAAAGCTTTCCTCCTTGGCTAATAACTATTGGTCCCTTCCATCCTCCACTCCCCCCCCCCCCCCTCTACTTTCCTCCCCATGTCTTCACAACACTTCAAACCTGTCTCACACTTTCTGCTCTTATCTCTGACCTTTGGTCCAATCATTGGCCCCCACCCCCCACTCCCTTTCAATCGAAGAAGGAAGTTCAGTCTGAAGAAGGGTCTCAACCCGATACGTCACCCAATCCTTCTCTCCAGAGATGCTGCCTGTTACTCCAGCATTTTGTGACCATCACCTATCCATGTTCTCCAGAGATGCCGAGTTACTCCAGCACGTTTGGGATGGCACGGTGGCAGAGTTGCTGCCATACAGCACCAGAGACCCAGGTTCGATCCTGACTGCTGGTGCTGACTGGACTGACTTTATACGTTCTCTCCGTGACCGAGTGGGTTTTCTCCGGGTGCTCTGGTCTTCCCTCACACTCCAAAGACGTACAGGTTTGTAGGCTTCGGTAAAATTGTCCCGAGTGTGTGTAGGATAGTGCTAGTGTATGGGGATCGCTGGTCGGCATGGTCTCTGTGGGTCGAAGGGCCTGTTTCCGTGCTGTATCTCTAAACTAAACTAAGCACTTTGTGCCTTTTTTGGTGTTAATTGTTGATTGATTGAAAGCTGCCGCAGTAAAACAGGCCCTTCACCCCACAGAGTCCACACTGATCATCGATCACCCTTTCAATCCAGTTCTACATGATCCCAAATAGATCCCCCCCCCCCACTCTCTCTCCACCCCTTCCCCACCAAAGTCATCCTGTAAGTCCCACAGTTCTCATCCATATATCTCTTCATTATCGCCTCTTCCACAGCCAACAATGGACCATTGTGGGCTCCACCTTTCCTTGGTCATCGGTGCTGGCTCTGCTTGTTCTGTACTTTTTTCATACCTCTAGTTTCCCCCCCCCACCCCCCTCCTGACTCTCAGTCTGAAGAATAGGGTCTCTTCCCGAAACGTCACCCATTTCTTTTCTCCAGGCAATGCTGCCTGGCCCGCTGAGTTTAGTTTTTAGTTTAGAGATACAGCATGGAAACAGGCCCTTCGGCCCACCATGGCCGTGCCGACCAGCGACCCCCTTACACCAGCACTATCCTCTACACTGGGGACAATTTACAATTTACAGAAGCTAAATTAACCTACAAACCTGTACGTCTTTGGAGTGTGGGAGGAAACCGGAGCACCCGGGGAAAACCCACCCTGTCACAGGGAGAACGTACAAACTCCGTAAAGACAGCACCCGTGTTCAGGATCGAACCCGGGTCTCTGGCGCTGTAAGGCAGCAACTCTGCTGCTGCACCACCGTGCCAATCAGTTACTCCAGCATTTTGTCTCTATCTTCGGTGTAAACTAGCATCTTATATTCACTGGAGTTTAGAAGGATGAGGGGTGTTCTTATAGAAAGATTACAAAATTATAAAAGGACTGGACAAGCTAGACGCAGGAAAAATGTTCCCAATGTTGGGCGAGTCCAGAACCAAGGGCCACAGTCTTGGAATAAAGGGGAGGCCATTTAAGACTGAGGTGAGAAAAAACATTTTCACCCAGAGAGTTGTGTGAATTTGTGGAATTCCCTGCCACAGAGGGCAGTGGAGGCCAAATCACTGGATGGATTTAAGAGAGAGTTAGATAGAGCTCTGGGGGCTAGTGGAATCAAGGGATATGGGGAGAAGGCAGGCACGGGTTATTGATTTGGGACGATCAGCCATGATCACAATGAAGGCGGTGCTGGCTCGAAAGGGCCGAATGGCCTCCTGCAACTATTTTCTATGTTTCTATGCTTCTATCTGCAGTTCCTTCCTGTTACGTTATCCCACTCTGTGTGTTATGTTGTGATGTGTTGGTTCAGGCAGCACAGGCAGCACAGGGGCAGAGCTGCTGCCTTACAGCGCCAGAGACCCGGGTTTGATCCTGACTACAGGTGCAGCATCTGTCGATGGTGTGAGATCACACTGTGACCTTGCCTTCCCCCTGCTCTCTCTGCAGTACGTGTTTGATTACCACGAAGGTGACGTGTTTGGCTGTGTGGCCGACATTGGGTGGATAACTGGCCACAGTTACGTCGTGTATGGCCCGCTGTGCAATGGAGGAACCAGTGTTTTGTTTGAGAGCACTCCTGTCTACCCTAACCCAGGTAAGGACAAGATCGTATTTGTTCCAGCCTATTATTTCTCCCGCAGTCTCCGCGCCCTGCCCACCGCGACGCCTTCATTCTGACGATCCGGTTTGAGTAATCGAGAGAAAATTAGTTAAAATCTCAACACGTGCCGCGGTGGTATAGTTGCTGCTTGTGCGTTTGTACGTTCTCCCCGTGACCTGCGTTAGTTTTCTCCGAGATCTTCGGTTTCCTCCCACACTCCAGAGAAGACATGCAGGTTTGTGGGTTAATTAGCTTGGTAAATGTATGGCCTACTCCTGCACCTATTGTCTATTGTCCCTAGTGGGTGTAGGATAGTGTTAGTGTACGGGGATCGCTGGTTGGCACAGACCTGGTGGACCGAAAGGCCTATTTCCGCGCTGTATCTCTAAACTAAACTAAACTAAACTAAACTAAACTAAACTAAACTAAAATAAACTAAACTAAACTAAACTAATCTTTGCAGAGGGTACACAAAAATGCTGGAGAAACTCAGCGGGTGCAGCAGCATCTATGGAGCGAAGGAAATAGGCGACGTTTCGGGCCGAAACCCTTCTTCAGACTGATGGGGGGTGGGGGGGAGAAGGAAGGAAAAAGGGAGGAGGAGGAGCCCGAGGGCGGGGGGATGGGAGGAGACAGCTCGAGGGTTAAGGAAGGGGAGGAGGCAGCAAGGGCTAGCAAAACTGGGAGAATTCAACGTTCATGCCATCCAGACCCAAGCAACCCAGGTGGAATATGAGGTGCTGTTCCTCCAATTTCCGGTGTTGCTCACTCTGGCAATGGAGGAGACCCAGGACAGAGAGGTCGGATTGGGAATGGGAGGGGGAGTTGAAGTGCTGAGCCACCGGGAGTTCAGGTAGGTTATTGCGGACTGAGCGGAGGTGTTCGGCGAAACGATCGCCCAACCTCCGCTAGTCTCCCCGATGTAAATCAGCTGACATCTAGAGCAGCGGATGCAGTAGATGAGGTTGGAGGAGATACAGGTGAACCTTTGTCGCACCTGGAACGACTGCTTGGGTCCTTGAATGGAGTCGAGGGGGGAGGTGAAGGATTCACTTGCGTGATCTCCAAAGGGCCTGTCCCACTTAGGCAACATTTTAGGCGACTGCCAGGGACTAGTTTTAATGGAATTCACCTGCTACACCTGGCGACAACCTACGACAACACCTACGTCAACCTATGACAACCTACGACAGCAAAAATTGTCGCCACTGTAGCTGAAAAATGTTGACAATTTTGAGGTAGTCGCCCAGAAAATCACCCTAAGTGGAACAGGCCCTTAAGTCACGGCTTCATGAGAAATTCTATTTCATCTGAGAATTTCTCCTCAGTGACTTAGAATGAGATCAACAGAGAGAATGAAAACACAGATTGGCTGGAGGAACTCGGCAGGTCAGGCAGCATCAGGGAAGGGGATGGACAGACAACGTTTCGAGTTGGGATCCCGTCTGAAGAAGGAACCCATCCTGAAATGTTGTCTGTCCTTTCCCTTGACAGATGCTGCACCTGTAGTCAGGATCGAACCCGGGTCTCTGGCGCTGTAAGGCAGCAATACTGCCGCTGCGCCACCGTGCCACCCAAATAAGATGTTTGTTTAAGTATCGAGATATCAAAACATAAAATGCTGGCGTGGCACAGTGACTTGAAACTCCAAAGATGTACACATTTGTAGGCTAATTGTCTTGGTATAATTGGCCTTACTGTGTGTAGGGTAGTGTAATGCCCCTGTCCCACTTAGGAAACCTGAACGGATACCTCTGGAGACTTTGTGCCCCACCCGAGTTTTCCGTGAGGTTACCGGAGGTCCCAGGAGGTTTTTGTCAGTCTCCCTACCTGCTTCCACTACCTGCAACCTCCGGCAACCACCTGCAACCTCCGGGAACCGCACGGAAACCTTGGGTGGGGCGCAAAGTCTCCAGAGGTTTCCGTTCAGGTTTCCTAAGTGGGACAGGGGCATTAGTGTGCAAGGATGGCTGGTCGGTGCAGACTCGGTGAGCACACGGGCCTGTTTCCGTGCTGTTTCACTAAACCAAACCAAATCGCCATCTATCCATGTCCTCCATAGACGCTGCCTGAACCGCTGAGTTACTCCAGCACTTTGTATTTTGCTTATGGTTCCAGCATCTGCAGTTCCTAAAGTCTCTACCCAGATACCTCTATCCTATCCCTCGCAGTACCATTGACTCACAAAAGAAAGATTAATTAAAAATTAATAGATGACCCAGCGTCTTTGGGGGAAAGGAATTATAATTTTCGACCTATTGTGAGTAGGGCTCCCAGTTTAGTTTAGTTTAGTTTAGAGATACAGCGTGGGAACAGGCCCTTCGGCCCACCGAGTCCGCACCGACCAGCGATCCCCGTACATTAAAACTATCATACACCCACTAATTTCACATTTATACCAAACCAATTAACCTACAAACCTGTACGTTTTTGGAGTGTGGGAGGAAACCGAAGATCTTGGAGAAAACCCACGCAGGTCACGAGGAGAACGTGCAAACTCCGTACAGACAGCACCAGTAATCGGGATCGAACCTGGGTCTCTGGCGCTGTAAGTGCTGTGTCACTGTGCCACCATAAATAACTTTACTATTGATAAGCTTGCCTCCAAAGTCCAGTTCTTTCTGATATCTAGGAAACTTTGATCACATTGCCCTCTGCCCGGCCTTCTCAGTTCTGGGAAATTCAACACTGTTTGTGCGACCTCTGGAGTCCACAACACCACCTGCTATGTTGTACACTTCGCTCGAAATCGAGTTTCTAGAAACGGCGATGGGAAATTCAGAGATAAGCGTTGGGTAATGCAAACCTTGATCTTGTCTGGTTTTTAGTTTAGTTTAGGCCTACAGTGCGGAAACAGGCCCTTCGGCCCAACGGGTCCTCGCCGACCAGCGATTTTGCCCCTCCCCCCCCCCCCATATTAACTCTATCCTACACACACTAGGGACAATTTTTACATTTACCAAGTCAAACAACCTACAAACCTGCACGTCTTTGGAGTGTGGGAGGAAACTGAAGATCTCGGAGAAAACCCACGCGGGGTACAAACTCCGTACAGACAGCACCCGTAGTCGGGATCGAACCCGGGTCTCCGGCGCTGCACCCGCTGTAAGGCAGCAACTCTACCGCTGCGCCACCGTGAACGCAGTAGTAAATACCTCCAGCTTCAGGGACAGCTTCTTCTCCGCCATTATCAGGCATCTGAACCAGTTTAGTTTAGTTATTTATTGTCACATGCACCGAGTTACAAAAAGTGGTGAACACTGCCCGGTCCATCCCATACCCCCACCGTCAATGGGCTCTACAGGAGTCGCTGCCTCAAAAAGGCAGCCAGCATCGTCAGAGACCCACACCACCCTGGCCACGCTCTCATCTCACCCCTGCCATCGGGTAGAAGGTACAGGAGCCTGAAATCTGTAACGTCCAGGTTCAGGAGCAGCTTCTTCCCTACAACCATCAGGCTATTAAACACAACAACCTACAACTACGAACTACAAACTATCTTGATCGCATGTGGGACTTCGGGCTCTGTCTTGTTTTTGCACTATATTGCTTTGTTTTATATTTAATGAACTTTTTGTTGGTTATTATGGTTTTTTTACAGAGTACTGTCTTTACCTACCTGTTGTGCTGCAAGAGAGAGATTTCCATTGTTTTGGGACACATGACAATAAAACACTCTTGACGTATAGGTTTAAGGTGAAGGGGGAAAAGATTTAAAGGGAATCTGAGGGGTAACTTTTTCCACACAAAGGGTGGTGGGTGTATGGAACGAGCTGCCAGAGGAGGTAGTTGAGACAGGGACTATCGCAACGTTAAAGAGACATTTAGACGGGTACATGGATAGGCCAGGTTACAATATGATACGATAGAACTTTATTTATCCCAGGAGGGAAACAGATCTGCCAACATTTGATAAAAACACCAAATACATGAAACATGAAATTAAAGTGAGGAGTGGAAAGGCTTGGGGGATGTGCAAAGATTGTGGGGGGGTTGGGGGGGGGGGGGGGGGGGGGTCAGTCTACCCCACGACAGAAGGGGGAGGAGTTGTACAGTTTGATAGACACAGGGAAGAAGGATCTCCTGTGGCGTTCTGTGCTGCATCTTGGTGGAACCAGTCTGTTGCTGAAGCTGCTCCT
The DNA here is from genome assembly GCF_010909765.2 of Amblyraja radiata. Lineage (NCBI taxonomy): Eukaryota > Metazoa > Chordata > Chondrichthyes > Rajiformes > Rajidae > Amblyraja > Amblyraja radiata. The sequence continues at coordinate 62,783,744 of NC_045964.1, forward strand.
CAGGTTGACCAGTGTGTGGCATGGAGGGGGTGAGCTGTATTGTCCGGGATGCTCCATTTAAAGGGATGTGGGAGAAACGCAGGCAGATGGATAGGACATGTTGGTCGGCGTGGGCAAGTTTGGTCTCCTAATCTGAGGAAGGACATTCTTGCCATAGAGGGAGTACAGAGAAGGTTCACCAGACTGATTCCTGGGATGGCAGGACTTTCATATGAAGAAAGACTGGATAGACTCGGCTTGTACTCGCTGGAATTTAGAAGATTGAGGGGGGATCTTATAGAAACTTACAAAATTCTTAAGGGGTTGGACAGGCTAGATGCAGGAAGATTGTTCCAGATGTTGGGGAAGTCCAGAACAATGGGTCACATTTTAAGGATAAGGGGGAAATCTTTCAGGACCGAGATGAGGAAAACATTTTTCACACAGAGAGTGGTGAATCTCTGGAATTCTCTGCCACAGAAGGTAGTTGAGGCCAGTTCATTGGCTATATTTAAGAGGGAGTTAGATGTGGCCCTTGAGGCTAAAGGGATCAGAGGGTATGGAGAGAAGGCGGGTACAGGATACTGAGTTGGATGATCAACCATGATCATATTGAATGGCGGTGCAGGCTCGAAGGGCCGAATGGCCTACTCCTGCACCTATTTTCTATGTTTCTATGTTTCTATCACTACTGTGAACGGGGTGATCGATGCTCGGCATGGACTCGGTGGGCCGAAGGGCCTGTTGGCCCTGCTGTCCGTGGCTTCCGAACTCCCTCGACTCAGTAGGCGACCGGAATGAGGGCTGATGGCTCCAATTGCTGGGTGAACTCTTGCCTCTCTGCCCTGTGTGCAGGCCGCTACTGGGAGATGGTGGAAAGGCTGAAGATCAACCAGTTCTACGGGGCACCCACGGCAATCCGGCTGCTGTTCAAGTACGGGGACGAGTGGGTGAAGTCCTATGACCGGACATCACTGAAAATACTGGGCTCAGGTCGGTACCCAACCCGCTGGAGCAGAAACCCTGCCGTGATAATCGATTGTGTTATGGCTTATTATACACAGGGGCTGCTTATATATTATTATACTTATTATATACTTCTGATAGGAGCAGAATTAGCATAAATGTCCAACGAAATGGTCGCCGATATTTTCATGACACCGTGTGCGTTGTGTTGGGCTCGGTTAGGGGAAGGGAAGCAGCACGTTGATCAGCACGTTGATAGGAACAGAGTTAGGCCATTCGGCCCATCAAGTCTACTCCGCCATTCAATCATGGATGATCTATCTCTCCCTCCTAACCTCATTCTCCTGCCTCTCCCCATGTCCCCCGTGACAGCCGTACAAATCAAGAATCTATCTTGAAAAGCCTTGAAAATCTCCATTGACTTGGCCTCCACCCATTAGTCAAGATTGAACGCGGGCCTCTGGTTCTGTGAAGTAGCAACTTGACCTCTGCGCCACCGTTCCGCCCTCTCGTCATTGACGCTCCAGCACGGTGGATGTGGGCTGAATGGCCTCATTGTGTGTTTTGCAAATGCGTCAGTGGGTTACGGGGAGAAGGCAGGAGGATGGGCTTGGGAGGGGGGAGAGATAGATCAGCCGTGATTGAATGGCGCAGTGGACTTGATGGGCTGAATGGTCTAATTCTGCTCCTATCGCCTGTGAACTTATGAAGATCCAAGATGGCGCCCAGCCCAACCCAGGCGACTATTTGTGTGCTCGTCACAGAAGTAAATCTGACCGTATGAATTTAGCCGCAGGTTCTCGTTCAGTGCAGTGAAATGAACTGTCTTCTTCTGTTTGAACTTCTCAGTTGGCGAGCCCATCAACGCGGAGGCGTGGGACTGGTACTACAGAGTGGTTGGGGACGAGAGGTGTCCTGTGGTGGATACCTGGTGGCAGACAGGTAAGAGGCAGCTTCCCATAGATGGCTCTGATGCTGTGCAACGCCGGTGGGTTTAATAGAGTCCCCGAGTTACACAACATGGAAACAGGCCCTTCAGCCCAACATGTCCATGTTGACCAAAATACCTACTTTGCCTGGGTTTTGCCCATATCTTTAGATACAGCACGAGCAACAGGTCCTTCGGCCCACCGAGTCCGCACCAAATAGCGATCCCCGCACATTAACACCAGAGTTGCTGCCTTACAGCGAATGCAGCGCCGGAGACCCCGGTTCGATCCCGACTACGGGTGCTGCCTGTACGGAGTTTGTACGTTCTCCCCGTGACCTGCGTAGGGTTTTCTCCAAGATCTTTGGTTTCCTCCCACACTCGAAAGACGTACTGGTTTGTAAGTTAATTGGCTTGATAAATGTAAACATTGTCCCTAGCGGGTGTAGGATGGTGTTAATGTGCAGGGATCACTGGTCGGCACGGGCCGAAGGGCCTGTTTCTATGCTATACCTCTAAACTAAACTAAACACCAGGGAGGACACAGGTTTAAGGTGAGAGGGGAAAAATTTAACAGGAATCTCAACAGGGGGGCAACTTTTTCACACAGAGAGTGGTGGGTAGATGGAACGTGCAGGCGGAGGTGGTTGTTGAGGCAGGTACGAAAACAGCATCTGAAAGAAACTTGGACAGGTACATGGATAGGGCAGGTTTAAGGACCAAATGCGGGCAGGTGGGACTAGCAGAGATGGGACATCTTGGTCAGCATGAGCAAAGTGGGCAGAAGGGCCTGTTGCTGTGCTGTATGACTCTATGACCCTATAACTGAAGGGGTTAACAGGAAGAAAAGAGTCTGGTCAACACCTTGATTCCAATGAGCAAGGATTGAGTCCGTTAATCAATGATGAATGAATACAATGACTTTAGAACAGAGCTCATCTTTTTACAGGTTGACATGGTTAGTTGAGGGTATTCTTGAGGTACAATCTGTGGTGAATCTGTGGAATTCATTGCCACAGAAGGCTGTGGAGGCCAATTCAATGGATATTTTTAAATTTTTAAATTGATAGATTCTTGATTAGTACGGGCGCCAGGGGTTATGGGGAGAAGGCAGGAGAATGGGGTTGATACGGATAGATAGATCAGCCATGTTTGAATGGTGGAGTAGACTTGATGGGCCGAATGGCCTATTTTTGCTCCTAATTCTGATTGGTTAGCACCCAACATTGGTACACAGAACAATAAACTAAAACCACAATGTAAAGGGCCTGTCCCACTGTACGAGGTAATTCAAGAGTTCTCTCGGGTTTTCCCCTGATTCAAACTCGGAGAATGTCCGTAGCGGGTCCGTAGGAGTTCGTGGATGTCCCGTAGCGGCTCGTAATGCTAACGGTAGGTACTCGGGAAATCCGGTAAACTCGTGACGTTTTTTCAACACTGTGAAAATTAACTCTTGAATTGCCTCGTACAGTGGGACAGGCCCTTAAGTCAGAATGTCATTGTTCTGTTTGGGACATGTGACAATAAAACACTCTTGACTTGAATGTTTCGGTGCTGAAGACTGATGATCTGACTCAAGGTCTCTGTTCAGTTTAGTTTAGTTTGTGTTAGATTATTGCCATGTGTATCGAGGTACAATGAAAATCTTATGTTGCGTGCTATCCAGTCAGCAGAAAGACAATACATGATTACAATCGAGCCGTTATAGTGTAGAGATACATGATATGGGAATAACGTTTAGTGCAAGGTAAAGCCAGCAAAGTCCGATCAAGGATAGTCTGAGGGTCACCAGTGAGGTAGATAATAGTTCAGGATTGCTCTCTGGTTGTGGTAGGATGGTTCAGTTGCCTGATAACAGCTGGGAAGAAACTGTCCCTGAATCTGGAGGTGTGCGTTTTCACACTTCTGTACCTTATGCTGCTGGCCTTGCCGAGGCAGCCCGAGGTGTAAATGGAGTGGATGGAAGGGAGGTTGGTTTGCGTGATGGTCTGGGCCGTATAGCCTCCGTTTACTGATGGGCGGTTTCTCTTGCAGAGACGGGAGGGATCTGTATCGCCCCTCGTCCCGCTGCAAAAGATGCGGAGATTGTGCCTGCCATGGCAATGAGGCCGTTCTTTGGAATAAACCCTGTCCTCATGGACGACCAGGTAACTGGGGTGCATCGCCCGAACCCCTTTAACCCAGCTCGCAGCGTTAATCGATTGAAAGAAGCAGTGTGGAAACAGGCCCTTCGGCCCACCGAGACCATGCCGGCTACCGATCACACTTTCGCGCTCGTTAACTTTAGTTTGTTCGTTTAGAGATACAGCGCGGCAACAGGCCCAACGGCCCTCCGACACCGCGCCGACCAGCGATCCCCGCACACTAGCACTATCCTACACACGCTAGGGACAAATCTACATTTATACCAAGTCAATTTACTTACAAACTACATCTTTGGGGTGTGGGAGAAAATGGAAGATCTCAGAGAAAACCCACGCAGGTCACGGGCAGAACATAAAACTTTGTACAGGCACGGGCGGCACGGTGGCGCAGCGGTAGAGTTGTTGCCTTACAGCGCCAGAGTCCCGGGTCTGAACCCGACAACGGGTGCTGTCTGTACGGAGTTAGTACATTATCCCTGTGACCGCGTGGGTTTTCTCTGAGATCTTCGGTTTCCTCCCGCACTCCAAAGACGTACAGGTTTGTAGGTTAATTGGCTTGGTATGAATGTAAAATTGTTAGTAGAGTGTGTAGGATAGTGTTAATGTACGGGGATCGCTGCTCGGCGCGGACTCGAAGGGCCGAAGGGCCTGTTTCCGTGCTGTATCTCAAAACTGAAACTAAACTACTCCAGCACTTTGTGTCTTTTTTCTCTATGTAGCTGTCTGCCACTCGTAACAAGGACAGAGTCCCCCTTGTCCTCACCTTCCACACTACCAGCCGTCACATACAACATATAATCCTCCGACATTTTCGCCATCTCCAACGGGATCCCACCACTGGCCACATCTTCCCATCTCCTCCCCTTTCGGTTTTCCGCAGAGACCGCTCCCTCCGTAACCCCCTGGCCAATTCGTCCCTTCCCACCCAAACCACCCCCTCCCCTGGTACTTTCCCTTGCAACCGCAGGAAATGCTACACTTGTCGCTTTACCTCCCCCCTCGACTCCATCCAAGGACCCAAGCAGTCTTTCCAGGTGAGGCAGAGGTTCACCTGCACCTCCTCCAACCTCATCTATTGCATCCGCTGCTCTAGGTGTCAACTGCTCTACATCGGTGAGACCAAGCGCAGGCTCGGCGATCGCTTCATCCAACACCTCCGCACAGTTCGCATTAACCAACCTGATCTCCCGGTGGCTCAGCACTTCAACTCCCCCTCCCATTCCGAATCCGACCTTTCGGTCCTGGGCCTCCTCCATGGCCAGAGTGAGTCCCACTGCAAATTGGAGGAGCAGCTCCTCATATTTCGCTTGGGTAGTTTACACCCCAGCGGTATGAACATTGACTTCTCCAATTTCAGGTAGTCCTTGCTTTCTCCCTCCTTCCCCTCCCCTCCCAGCTCTCCCACAGCCCACTGTCTCTGCCTCTTCCTTTCTTCTTACCGCCTCCCCCACCCCCACATCAGTCTGAAGAAGGGTCTCGACCCAAAACGTCGCCTATTCCTTCGCTCCATAGATGCTGCCTCACCCGCTGAGTTTCTCCAGCATTTTTGTCTACCTTCGATTTTTCCAGCATCTGCAGTTCCTTCTTAAACATTTCGTCTTTTAAATGTTGTTATATTTTACATATATATATATATATTGTGCTCCAATCACTTATGACATTATGACCTAATATATATATATATATGTATTAGTTCATAATGTCATAAGTGATTGGAGCAGAATCAGGCCATTCGACCCATCAAGTCTACTCCGCCATTCAATCATGGCTGATCTATCTCCCTCCTAACCCCATTCTCCTGCCTTCTCTCCATAACCCCTGACACTTATACTAATCAAGAATCTCTTTCACCTTAAAAATATCCACTACCTGGTCTCCACAGTCTGCTGTGGCAAAGAATCCCACAGATTCACCGCCCTCTGATTAAAGAGATTCCTCCTCAATACCTTCCTGAAGGAACGTCCTTTATTTCTGAGGATGTGAACTCTGGTCCTAGACACTCCCACTGGTGGAAACATCCTCTCACCCATCCACCCTATCCCTGGCCTTTGACTATTCGGTAACACTTTGCGTTGACGTTACTTTGCGTCACGTCAACACGCCCTCACGCACTTTGCTCTGTCTGTTCCAGGGTAAGAGGCTAATGGACAACAACACCTCTGGGCCTCTCTGCATCGCCCAGCCGTGGCCAGGGATGGCTCGGACTATCCACAACGACCACGACAGATTTGTGGACACGTATTTCAAACCCTACCCCAGTGAGTGGACGTGTGGTGTTGACAATGGCCTTGTCTTGGATCTGTGCGCAGGGATGTGGGGACTAGTGTCGGCCCAGTTCGGTTTCAGTTCCGTTTAGTTTACTGTCACGTGTACCGAGGTGCAGTGAAAAGCTTTTGTTACCCGCTAACCACTCAGCGGAAAGACAATACATGGTTAATTCCCGGGATGGCGGGACTGTCATTTGCTGAGAGAATGGAGCAGCTGGGCTTGTGCACTCTTGAGTTTAGAAGGATGAGAGGTGCTCTTATTGAAACATATAAGATTGTTAAGGGTTTGGACAGGCTAGAGGCAGGAAACATGTTCCCGTTGTTGGGGGAGTCCAGAAGCAGGGGCCACAGTTTAAGAATAAGGAGTAAGCCATTTAGAACGGAGACGAGGAAACACTTTTTCTCACAGAGAGTGATGAGTCTCACGGGTGGAATTCTCTGCCTCAGAGGGCGGTGGAGGCCGGTTCCCTGAATACTTTCAAGAGAGAGCTAGATAGGGCTCTTAAAGATAGTGGAGTCAGGGGGATATGGGGAGAAGGCAGGAACGGGGTACTGATTGGGAATGATCAGCCATGATCACATTGAATGGCGGTGCTGGCTCGAAGGGACCAATGGCCTACTCCTGCACCTATTGTCTATTGTCTACATGGTCACATTCGGAGATAGATAGATTCTTGATCAATACGGGGGTCGGGGGTTATGGGGATAAGGCAGGGCTATGGAGTTAGGAGGGAGAGATAGATCAGCCATGATTGAATGGCGGAGTAGACTTGATGGGCCGAATGGTCTAATTCTACTCCTATTCCTTATGAGTGATGCATTTACAGTGCACAGATACATGATAAGGGAATAATGTTCAGTGCGAGGTAGAGCCAGCAAAGTCCGATCAAGGATAGTCCGACGGTCACCAGTGAGGTAGATAGTAGTTCAGCAGTGCTCTCTGGTTGTGGTAGGATGGTTCAGTTGCCTGATAACAGCTGGGAAGAAACTGTCAATGAATCTGGTGCACAGGCCCAGAGCAGAGAGCAGACTTTGGACGATCTGCCAGCGACGGCCAGTCTCTGAGGCACTCTCTCCCCTTTCTCTTTACAGACTACTTCTTCACGGGTGACGGAGCCTACAGGTCTGAGAAGGGCTATTACCAGATCACGGGCAGGCTCGACGACGTCATCAATATCAGCGGGCACCGGCTTGGCACAGCCGAGATCGAAGGCGCTGTGGTAGGAGGAGCTCGGTGGAGGGAACGTGGGTTTCAAACCTCTCGTATCAGCGGGCGTTTCTTGTTTTGGGATTTATTGAACGGATTTCAATGGTGGTGCTGCTGCCTCATAGCGCCAGAGACCAGGGTTCGATCCCAACCACGGGTGCTGTCTGCGCGGAGTTTGTTCATTCTCCCCTTGACCAAGTGGGTTTTCTCCGAGTCCGGGTCCATAAGTCATAGGAGCCTAATTAGGCCATTCAGCACATCAAGTCCACTCCACCATTCAATCATGGCTGACCTACAGTATCTCTGGGGGGAGTCCAGAACCAGGGGCCACAGTTTAAGAATAAGGGGTAAGCCATTTAGAACGGAGATGAGGAAACACTTTTTCACACAGAGAGTTGTGAGTCTGTGGAATTCTCTGCCTCAGAGGGCGGTGGAGGCCGGTTCTCTGGATACTTTCAAGAGAGAGCTAGATAGGCTCTTAAAGATAGCGGAGTCAAGGGATATGGGGAGAAGGCAGGAACGGGGCACTGATTGTGGATGATCAGCCATGATCGCATTGAATGGCGGTGCTGGCTCGAAGGGCCGAATGGCCTACTCCTGCACCTATTGTCTATTGTCCCTCTCAACCCCATCCTCCTGCCTTCTCCCCATAACCCTTGACACCCGTTCTAATCAAGAATCTATCAATCTCCGCCTTAAAAATACCAATTGGCTTGGCCTCCACAGCCGTCTGTGGCAATGAATTCCACAGATTCACCACCCTCTGTCTGAAGAAATTCCTCCTCATCTCCTTTCTAAAGGCACGTCCTTTTATTCTGAGGCTCTGCGTGTGACGGTTTGCTCCCACATCCCAAAGACGTGCGGGTTTGTAGGATAATTGGCGACTGTGAATTGTCCCTAGTGTGTAGGATAGAACTAGTGTACGTGTAGGTGATCAATGGTCGGCATGAACTTGGTGGCCGAAGGGCCTGTTTCCATGCAGTGTCTCGAACGTATTACCTCGTGGTCAGTAGCTCACCGCACTAACGCACTCTCCATCATGTAGTGTGGTATTGTAATTATGCAGAATGGGAATGATTGGTACAGGGTGGCACGGTGGCGCAGCGGTAGAGTTGCTGCCTCACAGCGCCAGTGACCCGGGTTCGATCCTGACCATGGGTGCTGCCTGCGCGGAGTTTGTACGCTCTCCCCGTGACCTGCGTGGGTTTTCTCAGAGATCTTCGGTTTACTCCAGGTGCTCCAGTTTCCTCCCACATTCCAAAGACGTGCGTGCGGGTTTGTAGGTGACTTGGCGTTGGTAAAATTGTAAAATGTCCCCTGGTGTGTGCAGGTGAGTGCTAGTGTGCGGGGTGATCGCTGGCCGACACGAGCTCGGTGGGCTGAAGGGCCTGTTTCCGCGCTGTACCTCTCAAGGTATTATCTCGCGGCTTGTAGGTCTCCACGCCAAGGCAGTCTCTGTCATGTTGTGTGGTGCAAGAGTGGTGGTGAATGGGATTAGATTGGATTGGATCTGGGGGCCATGAGGTGTTGTGGTCCCATGCAGCAGGTGAATCCCTCACTCCAATGCTACTATCAAGACGGGGACAAGTTCAATAACTTATTGAACTTATCATTCAATAAGTTTGAATGAATGAATACGTTTATTGGCCAAGTATATTCACATACAAGGAATTTGCCTTGGTGCTCTGCTCGCAAGTGACAACATGACATACAGTGACAATTAAGAATGACATAAAACATTAAACGTAAATAATAATCGATTTAAATTAAATTAAATACCAGAGCAAAAGGAGGCTACAGATTTTTGGTTATCGAGTAGAGCTACTACTCGTGGAAAAAAGCTGTTTTTATGTCTGGCTGTGGCAGCTTTGACAGTCCGGAGTCGCCTTCCAGAGGGAAGTGATTCAAAGAGTTTGTGGCCAGGGTGAGAGGGGTCAGAGATGATCGTACCCGCTCGCTTCCTGGCCCTCGCAGTGTCCAGTTCGTCAATGGGGGGAAGGTTGAAGCCAACAGCCCTTCGCAGCCGATCGAACGATACGTTGCAGCCTCCGGGTGTCGTGCTTGGTCGCGGGGAAGAGCTGTCCAGAAGCAGGAGAGGTACACCCAGAACGCAGACACTTCATCTGAAGCAGCAACACGGGACCGTGCGTGTACCTACCGACACCAACGACCCATAGAGTCATAGAGTCATCCACCGAGTCCGCGCCGACCAGCGATCCCCGTGCAATAGCATTATCCCACACACTGGGATAGTGTGTGGGGTACAGGTCGGTCACGGTGGTGTAGCGGTAGAGTTGCTGCCTTACTGTGCTTGCAGCGTGGGAGACCCGGGTTCGATCCTGACTACGGGTGCTGTCTGTACGGAGTTTGTACGTTCTCCCCGTGACCTGCGTGGGATTTCTCAGAGATCTTCGGTTTTCTCCCACACTCCAAAGACGTACAGGTTTGTAGGTTAATTGGCTTGGTAAAAGTTTAAAAAAATTGTCCCGAGTGGGTGTGGGATAGTGTTAATGTGCGGGGATCGCTGGTCGACGCGGACCCGGTGGCCGAAAGGACCTGTTTCCACGCTGTATCTCTAAACTAAACTAAACTAAATTAAACTAGGGACAGTTTTACGAACTTAGTGAAGCCAAACAACCTACAAAAACCCGTACGTCTTCGGAACCTGTGGGAAGAAGCCGGAGCTCCCGGAGAAAACCCACGCAGGTCACGGGGAGAACGGACAAACTCCACACAGACGGCGGCCGAGGTCAGGATGGAACCGGGGTTTTCTGGCGCCATGAGGGGGGCAACTCTACCCGCTGCGCCACCCTGTGTGGAGAGGAGCCTTTGGAAGGCAGAGGGTCAGATGAAACCGCTGATCGCCCCAACCCCCCACCATGTTTTCCTTTTTGGACCTTTCAGAACCAGCACCGCATTGTGGCTGAATCCGCGGCAATTGGATGCGCTCACGAGATCAAGGGAGAAGGTAAGATGATCTGAGGGAGAGAGAGAGGTGGAGGGAGGAAGATGCCGCAGAGGGTGGTGAATGCACAGGGATGAGAGTCGAGAGGTGCACATACAATGCTCCAACCGCAGGATCTTCCAGAATATTCTTCACACGGTCATAAGTGATAGGAGCAGAATTAGGCCATTCGGCCCATCAAGTCCACGCCGCCATTCAAACGTGGCTGATCTATCTCTCCCTCTCAACCCCATTCTCCTGCCTTCTCCCCATAACCTCTGACACCCGTACTCATCAAGAATCGATATCCACTGACTTGGCAAGGAATTCCCCAGAAGGCTACCGTTCTTGCAAAAGATAAGCATGTGAATTGATTAGTAGAAGAGGGGTTCTCGACCCAAAACGTCACCCATTCCTTCTCTCCAGAGATGCTGCCTGTCCCGCTGAGTTACTCCGGCATTTGGTGCCTTACATCTTCGGGTAAACCAGCATCTGCAGTTCCTTCCTGCACATTGATTAGTGGAGACTAATTTAGGTACTTGTTTTCCATCTTGCAACAGATAACCAGGAAGATGTGATGAATCTGACATTTGGGCCTGAAACTATGTTTAGAGGAGAAAGGTTTTTTTCTTAACAGGGGGTGGGGGGGGGGGGGGTTGTTGATGGAGGGTGTATTCTCCCGGTATTCCAACACAATGGCCTTGGTTCTTGGTCAGGAGCGATCCCATTTAGCTTCCAACGTTCCCATCTACTAGCAAGGAGGCACGGTGGCGCAGCGGTAGAGTTGCTGCATTATAACGCTAGCGACCCGGGTTCGATCCTGACCAGGGGTGCTCGCCTGTACGTTCTCCCCGTGACCTGCGTTGCGGGCACTCTCCGAGATCTTCGGTTTCCTCCCACACTCCATAAGAAGTAGATGTTTGCTGGTTACTTGGCTTGGTGTAAATGTCAAATTGTCCCTAGTGTGCGGGCGGTTGTGTTACTGTGTGGGGTGATCGCTGGTCGGCGTGGACACGGTGGGCCGAAGGACCTGTTTCCACTCTGTATCTCTAAACCAGGCACGTGCCGTCAAGAGTAGTGCCTACCCTGACTAAAATTATAACAAGTTAATTATTAAATATAAATAGTAAAGATTTCCAATTCATTTACTAAATTCAGTATTTATTATTAAATGGTTATTATTTTAATAATGGATCTTAGGTAGACATAATTCTCCCGTGCCTTTCATCCGCAGTACGTGTAATACCCGTAACTATATTCAACTCACGTGCCGTGGACGCTGCTTCAAGACTTCACTTACAATAGGCAATAAAGGCAGCTGAAAGCCTGCCTTTGCAACGTGGACTGCGCGCAAGGTGTTGCACATGCCCACAGGAGAGGAGACCAATCTGCGCACGTGTTTTTTTACAGATTTTCTAATGTCGATTGTCAGCCCACAGGACCGATCTCCGCATGCGCGGTTTTTACGATTTTCTGCGCATGCGTGGTTTTTAAAGGTCGACTGACTGCCCAGTGCCTACTGTCAGTAGTTATTCACGGCACGTGCCTGCTCTAAACTAAACTAAAATCTAGACTAGCAAGGCACGCGTAACATGATGTTATCTTCAAAGTTACCAAGGGGTTGCCAACCCACTTTGGAGCTACAGAAGAAAGGTCTGAAGAAGCGTCCCAACCTTAAAGGTCACCCATCCATTTCCTCCAGAGATGCTGCCTGACCTGCTGATTTACCCCAGCACTTTGTGCCTGTCTTTGGTATAAACTAGCATCTGTAGTTCCTTGTTTCTACTTGGGAGTTTAACATTGACTTTGTTCTGATGGAGGGAGGAGGAGTTTGGTTTGCAGGGTCCCCTGGTGGAGTTGGAGAGGTTGTAGTTGACGTTCATCCTTGTGTCTCCCTCGCCAGCTTCCTACGTCTTCATCATCCTCAAGGATGGGGTGGACATGAGCGAGGACGTCATCAGGCAGGAACTGAGAGTCATCGTCTCGCAGAAGATCGCAAAGTATGCTGCTCCTGATCACATCCAGGTAATGCCTCGGTCTGGTGTTGCTCTGCAGCTGTTCTGGTCCAATCATGCACATATGGCGTTTGACGGCACTGGGCCTGTACTCGCTGGAGTTTAGAAGGATGAGCGGGTACCTCATTGAAATTTACCGAATAGTGAAAGGCTTGGATGAAGTGGATCTGCACCCTCTCCAAAGCCTCCACGCCCTTCCTGTAATGGGGCGACCAGAACTGCAGCGGTAGAGTTGCTGCCTCACGGCGAATGCAGCACCGGAGACCTGGGTTCGATCCCGACTACGGGTGCTGTCTGTACGGAGTTTGTACGTTCTCCCCGTGGGTTTTCTCCGAGACCTTTGGTTTCCTCTTACGCTCCAAAGACCTACAGGTTTGTAGGTTAATTGGCTTGGTATAAATGTAAATTGTCCCTAAGGTGTGTGTAGTATAGAGTTAGTATGCTGGGATCGCTGGTCGATGCGGACTCGGTGGGCTAAAGGACCTGTTTCATGCTAAAGTCTAAAGATGTGGGCAAAACCCAGGCAAATGTGACTGGCTCAGATAGGTATTTCGATCAACATGGACATGTTGGGCTGAAGGGCCTGTTTCTATGTTGTATAACTCGGGGACTATTAAACCCACTGGCGTTGTGCAGTCAGAGCCAACTTTGGGAAGCAGCCTCTTACCTGTCTGCCACCAGGTGTCCACCACTGGACCCTGTGGGTGCTCCTGTTGCCTCTCACACTCCAAAGACGTGCAGGTTTGTAGGTCATTTGGTTCGGTAAAGTTTGTAAATTGGTGTGTGTGTGTTATTATGTGTGTGAGTTATTATGTGTGTGTGTGTGTGTGTGTGTGTGTGTCAGTGTATGTGTTAGTGTGTGTTAGTGTGTGTGTGTGTGTGTGTGTTAGTGTGTGTGTGTGTATTAGTGCGTGTATTAGTGTGTGTGTGTGTGTGTGTGTTAGTGTAAGTGTGCGGGGATCGCTGGTCAGTGCGGGCTCGGTGGGCCGAAGGGCCTGTTTCCGCACTGTATCTCTGATGTACACTGCATGCAGCCTGGGGTACCACTAAAGGGGAACCGTTCTCTCTCTCCAGATTGTGAAGCGGCTGCCCAAAACCCGGTCGGGCAAGATAATGCGGCGGGTCCTGAGGAAGATCGTGGAGCGTAAGCTGGACGAGCTGGGAGATCTGACCACCCTGGACGACCACACGGCCGTGCAGGAGATAGTGGCCGGGCACCGGCAGATGCTGAAGGAGGAAGCTGAGCAATAGGGAGGAGGCATCACGCTGCCGGCCCGTCATTGAGAGGAACCATTAATTTTAGTAAATGCACATCCAGGTGCAGCAGATCACGGCTCCTCTCCACCAAGGCTGGGATCAATGCTGTACATACACTGGCTGCTATTTGCCTTTCTGAAGGGGACCCGTTGATTCCTACCAGGAGCACCTCAGGGGAAGATCTCGGATGTACCCGCACTGTCTGACTCTTGTACGCTTGTGAAACTGACTTAAGTGGTTCTATATTTGTCACGTATGAAATTATTTTTGCATATATTCACACAAGCGGGCAGATTTGCACCATTTTCCAAAGTTCAAAGTCCAGTGGCCCGCGCTCTCGATGTATTGGAGCGGTTCCCGTGAACCGACGTCCCTCTCCTCTCCTCTCCACGCCCGGCCATCTTTGTGTCCCGGGGGCGCCCCCTGCAGCCGACCTTGAAGGCGCTCTGGAGGCATTACCCCGGTTCACCCTCCCACCGGCACCTTGCTCCTCGTGCCCGACGCCTCCAGCCCCCTCACGGTTACGCCGACCGCCGAGCCTTTGGGCGGGAACTCGGTCACGCTGTCCAGCAAGCCTTCAGGCGGTTCCCCCATCCCACCGCCCAACAAGCCTACAGCTTGTTCCCCATCCCACCGCCCAACAAGCCTACAGCTTGTTCCCATCCCACCGCCCAACAAGCCTTCAGGCGGTTTCCCCATCCCGCCGCCCAACAAGCCTACGGGCGGTTTCCCCATCCCACCGCCCCAACAAGCCTACAGCTTGTTCCCCATCCCACCGCCCAACAAGCCTGCAGGCGGTTTCCCCATCCCACCGCCCCAACAAGCCTACAGCTTGTTCCCCATCCCACCGCCCAACAAGCCTACAGGCGGTTTCCCCATCCCACCGCCCAACAAGCCTACAGCTTGTCCCACAGTCAGTGTCCAGGCAGCATGTTGCTACACGATTTCGTGCAGGTCTAATCTTTCTCGTCTCGAATCTGGAGCTGATGTCACAAGTATAAGTTTCAGGAGCAGAATGAGGCCATTCGGCCCGTCAAGTCTACTCCGGCATTCAATCATGGCTCATCTCCCTTTGGTCATTCAACCCCATTCAATCATGGGCTGATCTATCTCTCCCTCCTATCCCCATTCTCCTGCCTTCTCCCCGTAATGTCCGACACCCGTACTAATCAAGAATGTATCAATATATTATTAAAATAACCATTGATTTGGCCACCACAGCCTTCTGTGGCAATGAATTCCCCAGCTTCACCACTGTCTGACTTAAGAAATTCTTCCTCGTCTCCTTCCTAAAGGAGCGTCCTTTCATTCTGAGGCTGTGACCTCTGGTCCTACACTCTCCTGCTAGTGGAAACTTTGCAGATAAAGGGGATAATGAAGATTTCCCCTGACATACATCTCCGAATGTAAATAGTCCAGACTTAACTACAAAGGGCTCTGTTTGCATTTGTGGTGGTTCAGGAGGGGAGAAGCCAGAACAATGCTTAGTTAAAGCAAAAGTACAACTTCCGTGTGGCATAGAATAATCGGCACAATGGAAAGAAGGACAAAAGACTTCCATAAGTCAGAGGAGCACAATTAGGCCATTGGGCCCATCGTGTCTACTCTGCCACTCAATCATGGCTGATCTATCTCTCCCTCGCAACCCCATTCTCCTGCCTTCTCCCCATAACCCCTGACACTCGTACTAATCAAGAATCTGCCAATCTCTGCCTTAAAAATATCCACTGACTTAAGGGCCTGTCCCACTTTCACGACCTAATTCACGACGTCTGCCGAGTTCGCCCTTGACTCATACTCGCAGCATGGTCGTCAAAAGGTCGTAGCAGGCCGTGATGCTAGTCGCAGGTACTCGTGGCATCAAGTAGGTCGGGGCGTTTCGCTAGCCTGATGAAAAATGTCCACGAGTAAAAAAGGTCGTGAATTAGGTGGTGAATGTGGGACAGGCCCTTTAACCCCACAGCCTAATTATGTGGCAAAGAATTCCACTTGGTTTGTGGGGAGTTTTTAAAAATATATTGTTCAATAATTGTTCTTCTGAACTATCTTCTCATTCATTACACTATGACTGTTTTAAAACCTACCTGATCTGTACACTCCTCATTAATCCAATTATCTTGCCTCCATTTGCTTATTTGTCATCTTTCATTAAATGAAAAATGTCAGAAATACTTAAAACAAGCCAGTGAGCGTCTGTGTGGAAAAAGTTCATTTCAAGTCAGTGATTCTACCGTTAAACTGGATTTGTTTTGTAAATTTGTTTTGTAAATTTGTTTTGTCATTTAAGTAAATTTGACCTAATAACATCAAGCAGCCGTTCTTTCCGCAGCCTGCGTGACTCCTGTCAACAATACTGTTCATAAGTCTTGGGAGCCGAAATAGGCCATTCGGCCCATCGAGTCCACTCCACCATTCAATCATGGCTGGTGTAACTTTCCCTCTCAACCCCATTCTTCTGCCTTCTCCCCGCAGTGACCCTTGACCCGTACTGATCAAGAACATGTCACCCACCGCTTTAAAAGTACCCAATGACTTGGCCTCCACTGCCGTCTGTGGCAATGAATTCCACAGATTCACCACAGAAATTCTTCCTCATCTTTCTAAAGGTACATCCTTTTAATCTAAGGCTGTGCCCTCTGGTCCTGGACTCTCCCACTGGGGGAGACGCCTCCTCTTCACATCCACTCCATCCAGGCCTTTGACTATTGCCTCTTCTCACCAACTTCTTGAGCAGGAACCCCTGCTTTTTCCGATCTGTGTGGATCTTTGAGGACGTTTTGCCTTGTGAGACTTTGACAGAAGCACACGGATGGTTGTTCCTGAGATTTATTTCATTAGTTTACAAAGTTTTTAAAATGTCTTTACAAAATATGGCAACATGATGAGGAGGTTCATTGAAGGTGTACTGATGGGTGTGAAGGAGTGTCCCGGATATAACGTCTACCACTGGAGTCACAGCCAGAGTGTCAGTAATTTCTATTTATCTGCCCTGGGTTTCCTAAATGATCACTTCTCTTGTGCAGCCGCAACTTAGAGACAATACAAGTGAATCTCGGCAAAGTTTAGTTTAGAGATACAGCGCGGAAACAAACCCTTCGGCCCACAGAGTTCGCGCTGACCAGCGATCCCTGCTCACTTACACTGCTGCATGCTAGGGACAATTGACAATTTTTACCAAAGCCAATTAACCTACACACCTGTACGTCTCTGGAGTGTGGGAGGAAACCGGAGCAGCTGGGTAAATCCCACCTGGTCACGGGGAAAACGTACAAACTTTGTACAGACAGCACCGTTAGTCAGGATCGAACCTGGATCTTTGGCGCTATGAGGCAGCAGATCTACTGCAGAGCCCACTGTGTTGCCCTGCCAAGTTGTTGATCCGAGAGTCTGGGTTCAGGCTACTTGACCTAACAGTCACTCACTCACAGTCGATCACATCTCCTGGAGAGGGTTGTTACCCTGGCCATCTGCTGTTACGTAGAATGCAAAGTGTTTGTGTAACTCAGCAAGTCAGGCAGCATCTCTGGAGGGCATGGACAGGCGACGTGACAGGTTAGGACCCTTCTACAGAACAATTGTAGCAGAGGAGAAAGCTGGAAGAGTTGGAGGCAGGACAAAGCCTGGCAAGTGGTACAAGTGTGAGGGAGTTGTGTTTGGCACGTGGGTGGACAAAGGCTACAGATGAAAAAGAGACAGAAGTTTTGGAGGTTCAGCATGGAAACAGGCCGTTCAGCCCACCGAGTCCACGACGACTACCAATCACCCAGTACACTGGTTGTATCCTACACCATCTCATTGTTCATCAGTCAATGAAAGTAAACATGCAGGTGCAGCAGGCAGTGAAGAAAGCGAATGGCATGTTGGCCTTTATAACAAGAGGAATAGAATATAGGAGCAAAGAGGTCCTTCTGCAGTTGTATGTGGCCCTAGTGAGGCCACACCTGGAGTATTGTGTGCAGTTTTGGTCCCTTAATTTGAGGAAGGACATTCTTGCTATTGAGGGAGTGCAGCGTAGGTTTACAAGGTTAATTCCTGGGATGGCGGGACTGTCATATGCTGAGAGAATGGAGCAATTAACCTACATACTCGCACGTCTTTGGAGCGTCGGAGGAAACCGGAATACCCGGAGGAAACCCAGGCGTTCACGGGGAGAACGTACAAACTCTGTATAGACAGCACCCGTAGTCAGGATTTGCAGGTTCATTGGCTTTTGTAAATTGTGTGTAGGATAGTGTTAGTGTACGGATGACCTACGGGAGGAAACTGGACAAGGGAGAGCCAGTGGATGTAGTGTACCTGGACTTTCAGAAAGCATTTGATAAGGTTTCACATAGGAGATTAGTGGGCAAAATTAGGGCACATGGTATCGGGGGTAGAGTGCTGACATGGATAGAAAATTGGTTTGCAGACAGGAAACAAAGAGTAGGGATTAAGGGGACCCTTTCAGAATGGCAGGCAGTGACTAGTGGGGTACCGCAAGGCTCGGTGCTGGGACCGCAGCTATTTACAATATACATCAATGATTTGGATGAAGGGATTCAAAGTAACATTAGCAAATTTGCAGATGACACAAAACTTGATGGCAGTTGAACTGTGAGGAGGATGCTATGAGAATGCAGGGTGACTTGGACAGGTTGGGGGAGTGGGCAGATGCATGGCAGATGAAGTTTAATGTGGATAAATGTGAGGTTATCCACTTTGGTAGCAAAAACAAGAAGTCAGATTACTATCTAAATGGCGTCAAGTTGGGAAAAGGGGAAGTACAACGGGATCTGGGGATCCTTGTTCATCAGTCTATGAAAGTAAACATGCAGGTACAGCAGGCAGTGAAGAAAGCGAATGGTATGTTGGTCTTTATAACAAGAGGAGTCGAGTATAGGAGCAAAGAGGTTCTTCTGCAGTTGTACAGAGCCCTAGTGAGAACACACCTGGAGTATTGTGTGCAGTTTTGGTCCCCTAATTTGAGGAAGGACATTCTTGCTATTGAGGGAGTGCAGCGTAGGTTTACAAGGTTAATTCCCGGGATGGCGGGACTGTCATATGCTGAGAGAATGGAGCGGCTGGGCTTGTACACTCTGGAGTTTAGAAGGATGAGAGGGTATCTTATTGAAAGATATAAGATTATTAAGGGTTTGGACAGGCTAGAGGCAGGATACATGTTTCTGATGTTGGGGGAGTCCTGAACCAGGGGCCACAGTTTAAGAATAAGGAGTAAGCCATTTAGAACGGAGACGAGGAAACACTTTTTCTCACAGAGAGTGGTGAGTCTGTGGAATTCTCTGCCTCAGAGGGCGGTGGAGGCCGGTTCTCTGGATACTTTCAAGAGAGAGCTAGATAGGGCTCTTAAAGATAGTGGAGTCAGGGGATATGGGGAGAAGGCAGGAACGGGGTACTGATTGTGGATGATCAGCCATGATCACATTGAATGGTGGTGCTGGCTCGAAGGGCCGAATGGCCTACTCCTGCACCCATTGTCTATTGGTCGGCATGGTCTCGGTGGGCCGAAGGGCTCGTTTCTGTTCCAGATATCTAAACTAAACTAAACCAAAGGGTCCTGGCGCAATAGTCACCTTCCCAGGTTCTGCAGAGATGCTGCCTGACCAGCTCAGTTACTCCACCACTTTGTGTCCAGCAGAATGAAGAAGAGTTCTGACCCGAAACGTCACCTATGCCTTTTCTCCAGAGCTGCCGCCTGACCCGCTGCGTTACTCCAGCGCTTTTTGTTCTACGCAAGAGTCCGGCATCTGCAGTTCCTTGCGTGGACATTCGGAAGGAGCTGATCCGAGATGGTCTTGGATTGTAAAGTTTGCACGATATTGTCCTTCGAGCTACGGAGCAAGACGTGCTTGAGATCCCAGGGCCATTCTCAGTTGTTCCGTGCCACCGATGTGAAAGCAATCAGAGTTAATCACAATGTCGAAGGGGATAGCTGGGGCAGAGGTTTCATCCTGGGCTTCCACGAGTGGGGATGAGGAGCCTGTCCCTGGAGGAGATCAGGTGTGGTGCTGGACTGCACTCAGCTCCCATTTCCCATCTCCCAGTAGATGCAACACTGAGTCATGGTACTGTCCAAGGGGAGAGAGGAAGGTAAGCATTAACCCACGAGGCACAAAATAATCAACTTGCACGAAAGAGCCGCCAGTCCCACATTATTAGTGCTGCTTCTCGATCTTTAGATATTTTAGTTTTAGAGATACAGCGCAGACCCAGGCTCTTTGGCCCACCGAGTCCTCGCCGACCAGCGATCCCTGCACACTAGCGCTATCCCACGCACACCAGGGACAAGTTTTTTTAACGGTTATTTCCCGAAGCCAATTGACCTACAAACCTGCACGTCTTTGGAATGTGGGAGGAATCCGGAGCACCCGGAGAAAACCCACGCAGGTCACGGGGAGAAGGCACAAAATATGTGCACGCAACACCCGCAGTCAGGATCGAACCAGGGCCTCTGGCGCTGGAAGGCAGCGACTCTACCGCTGGTCAGCATCCATGATGCAGGTGACAAGATGGGTGATCTGAAGGCCTGAACTAACACTCCAGAGGGTCTGTGTTCAAATCCCCACCAAGACCACCGTGGACTTTAATTCCGTAATAACGTGGAATTCAACCACGATCCAGTCATTCGTATTAACCGCCACAAAACCAACAGGTTCTTGAGAAAACACGGCACGGTGGTAGGGTTGCTGTCTTACAGCGCCAGAGACCCGGGTTTGATCCTGACTCCGGGTGCCCTCTGTACGGAGTTCGTACGTTCTCCCCGTGACATGCGTGGGTTTTCTCCGAGATCTTCTGTTTCCTTCGACACTCCAAAGACATACAGGTTTGTAGGTTCACAAAATTGCTGGGGAAACTCAGCGGGTGCAGCTGCATCTATGGACCTTCGATATTCCAGCATCTGCAGTTCCCTTTTGGCTCCATAGATGCTGCTGCACCCGCTGAGTTTCCCCAGCAATTTTGTGTACCTACGATATTCCAGCATCTGCAGTTCCCTTTTGAACAGGTTTGTAGGTTAATTGGCTTGGTATAAATGCAAATTGTCCCCAGTGTGTGTAGGGTAGTGTTCGTGTGCGGGGATCGCGGGTCGGTGTGGACGCGGTGGGCCGAAGGGCCTGTTTTCGCGCTGTATCTCTAAAACTAAACCCAAATAAGCTAAACATTTGTTTCAGGGACCGTTGCTTCCCAGCTGCTATCAGTGAATAGGAACCTGAGCTCACCCTTGTTTGGGAACACTCAGCTTCACCTGCACTGACCCAACCATCCTTGCTGAGACAGTTTAGTTTTGCTTAGAGTTACAGTGCGGAAACAACCCTTCCGTCCACCGAGCCCGTGCCAACCAGCGATCCCCGCACACTAACGCTCTCCTACAGGGACAATTTTACAACTTACCGAAGCCAATTAACCTGCATACCTGTGTACGTCTTTGGCGTGTGGGAGGAAACCGATGATCTCTCAGAAAACCCACGCGGTCACGGGGAGAACGTACAAGCTTCGTGGTCGGGATCGAACCCGTGTCTCCGGTGCTGCAAGTGCTGTAAAGGCGGTAACTCTACTGCCGCGCCACTGTGGCCGACACAGACAGTTTGAATTGTGATGCGGAGACATAGCTCACTCCTGCCCCGTTAGACGGAGTCCCGCGCTCCCATCCCTCCCCCCCCCCCACCCGGAGCTCAGTGCCCTGGGGTTGGATCGTCACTCACTCCCACCTTCTCCAAGCTGCTGCGATGTCCCACGCTGACCACAGTCATCCCCAGATGTGTACAGATGTGGTACAGCTCCGCTTCCGTCTCTTCAGTCAGGGCACTCGTGGCTTCGTCTAACACTGGGAGACAAGGAGGAGGAGAAGACCGGGTTTAAAGGGGGGGGGGGTCTAGGAGCACTGCATTGTCACTTCCTTCACTAGAACCTGTCTCACAGTCACACAGAATGGAAATAGGCCCTTCAGCCCCACTTGCCCATGCCGACCAACATGTCCCATCTACACTAGTCATGGTCATAGAGTGTGAAAACAGGCCCTTCAGCCCCACTTGCCCACACTAACCAACATGTCCCATCTACATTAGTCCCACTTGATCTGGCTTCACTGATGCCTCAGCCGCAGAAAGCAAGAATAAGGCCCCAGAACCTGGGGTGGCACGGTGGCGCAGCGGTAGAGTTGCTGCCTCACAGCGCCAGAGACCCGGGTTCGATCCTGACCATGGGTGCTGTCTGTACGTACGTTCTCCCCGTAACTGCGTGTGTGCTCTGGATCCCTCCCACTTTCTAAAGACATACGTTTATAGGTTTATCAGCCTCTGTAAATCACCCCTAGTGTGTAGGACATAGAACTAGTGAATGGGCGATTAATGTTCGGCCTGGACTCGATGGGCCAAATGGCCTCTTTCCACACTGTATCTCTACACTCTCTCACCTCTCAACGTTCTCCGCTCCATGCACCCTTCCAACCCAAACCACTAGCCCACACGGCCACTAATGAAGGTCTGCAGATTGTGGGGTTTGGAATGTGCCCAGGATGAGACATCCTGACAAAGTCAGTGTGCACCAACTACCAGGGAGACTCTATGGTCTAGCTTGAAGTTGTGAAAACGCACACCTCCAGATTCAGAGACAGTTTCTTCCCAGCTGTTATCAGGCAACTGAATCATCCCACCGCAACCAGAGGGCAGTCCCGAACTACCATCTACCTCTTTGGTGACCCTCGGACTATCCTTGATCGGACTTTGCTGGCTTTACAATAGACAATGGACAATAGGTACAGAGGTAGGCCATTCTGCCCCTCGAGCCAGCACCGCCATTCAATGTGATCATGGCTGATCATCCACAATCAGTACCCCGTTCCTGCCTTCTCCCCATATCCCCTGACTCCGCCATCTTCAAGAGCCCTATCTAGCTCTCCCTTGAAAGTGTCCAGAGAACCTGCCTCCACCGCCCTCTGAGGCAGAGAATTCCACAGACTCACAACTCCCAGTTTACCTTGCACTAAACGTTATTCCCTCATCATGTATCTCTACCCTGACAGCAGCTCGATTGTAATCATGAATCGTCCTTCTGCCGACTGGGTTAGCAAGCGTGGAAAGCTTTTCACTGAACCTCTGTGCACGTGACAATAAACTAAACTGAACGGAGTGGTGGACGTGACCGATGGGAGGGTGGACACGGACCTGCAAACTCCGGCTGGTGATAGAAGAGCCTGGCGAAGGTGAGCCGCTGCATCTCTCCCGGAGACAGCACGTCGTACCTGGGGAGAACAAACACCGGCGAGCCCATCAGATGAACAGCTCCTCCCTCACCACCCTCCTCCGCCCAAGGGTTCCAATCCTCCCCATCCATTCTCTGGGGAGAACAAACACCAGTAAAAAAACAAAAAACGAGATCCTCGGTTTCCTCCCATACTCCGTACACGTACAGGTTTGTAAGTTAATTGGCTTGGTGAAGATGTACAAATTGTCCCTCGTGTGTGGAGGGTAGTGTTAGAGGCAGGAAACATGTTCCCGATGTTGGGGCAGTCCAGAACCAGGGGCCACAGTTTAAGAATAAGGGGTCGGCCATTTAGAACGGAGACGAGGAAACACTTTTTCTCACAGAGAGTGGTGAGTCGGTGGAATTCTCTGCCTCAGAGGCCGGTTCTCTGGATACTTTCAAGAGAGAGCTAGATAGGGCTCTTAAAGATAGCGGAGTCAAGGGATATGGGGGGAAGGCAGGAACGGGGTACTGATTGGGGATGATCAGCCACGATCACATTGAATGGCGGTGCTGGCTCGAAGGGCCGAATGGCCTACTCCTACATCTATTGTCTATTGGTGCAGATGTAAAAATTGTCCCTTGGGTAGTGGAGGGTAGTGTTAGGGTGCGGGGATCGTTGGTCGGTGCGGACTCAGTGGGCCGAATGGCCTGTTTCCGCGCTGTGTCTCTAAACTAACCTAAAGCCCATCAGATGCACAGCTCCTTCAACACACAAGGGTTGCAATCCTTTCCCCTCATCGCCAGCCCAATCCTCCCTCAGTCCTCTGCCCCATGAGATCAAACCTCCGTCACGCCCGACTAGTCGGCAAGACATCCCGCAGACATGAGCAGCATGGTGGCGCATCGGTAGAGTTGCTGCCTTGCAGCGCCAGAGACCCGGGTCCGATCCAGACTACGGGGCGCTGTCTGCACGGAGTTTGTACATTCTGCCCGTGACCTTGTGGGTTTTCCCCGGGTGCTCCGGTTTCCTCCCACGCTCCAAAGACGTACAGGTTTGCAGGTTAATGGGCTTCTGTGTGATTGTAAATTGTTCCCTGGTGCGTGCGGGAATAGTGTTAATGTGTGGGGATCGCTGGCCAGCACGGACTCGGTGGGCCGAAGGGCCTGTTTCTGCGCTGTATCTCTACAATAAAACTATAATCGCTGATCGAGGCAGAGGATGTTCAGCTCCTGCTCCGAGGTCCTCTCCCGTATTAACTGTTGTGGACACGGTGGGGAGCAGGTTCATAAGTTCTAGGAGCAGTATTAGGCCATTCGGCCCATCAAGTCTACTCCGCCATTCAATCATGGCTGATCTCTCTTTGGTCATTCAATTCCATTCAATCGTGTCTGATCTCTCCCTCCTAACCCCATTCTCCTGCCTTCTCCCCCTAACGTCTGACACCCGTACTAATCAAGAATCTATCAATATATAATGTAACAATATCCATTGACTTGGCCACCACAGCCTTTCTTTGGTAATGAATTCCACAGATTCACCACCCTCTGACTAAAGAAATTCTTCTTCATCTCCTTCCTAAAGGAACGTCCTTTAATTCTGAGAGTACGACCTCTGGCCCCTGGACTCTCCCACTGGTGGAAACATCCTCTCCACATCCATTCTATTCATGCCTTTCAGTAGAGGATCCACACTGTCCGGACTCTGGGTCACTCACAGAGACTCAAGTGTGGGCTGTGAATCGTGATGGCAACAGATCTTGGGACCTTCGGAACCAAAGCTCATTCCTCAGGGATTCTCTTGACTTGAAGCCTTATTTTAGATTAGAGATACAGCGCGGAAACAGGCCCCTCAGCCCGCGCCGACCAGCGATCCCTGCACACTGACACAATCCTACACACACACACTTGGGACAATTTTTACATTTACACCCAAGCCAATTAACCTACAAACCTGTACGTCTATCGAGTGTGGGAGGAAACCGGAGATCCCGGAGAAAACCCGCGCAGGTCACGGGGAGAACGTACAAATTCCGTACAGGCAGCACCTCTGCTGCTGCACCACTTGGAGAAGATTAAAAGTGACTCACCAGTTCCAACCAACTATCTCATCCAGCCCGCCCGTCCTCTTCAGCAGAGGCCCCTGAAAGACAGGATGTGCCCACATTCACCGTGTGGATCAGGTAGTGCAACAGGTAGAAACAAGGATGCTGGTTTACCAAGGAATGACACAGAGTGCTGGAGTAACTCAGCGGGTCAGGCAGCATCACTGGAGAACATGGATAGGTGACGAGGTTAATACCCGGGATGGCGGGACTGTCATATGCTGAGAGAATGGAGCGGCTGGGCTTGTATACACTGGAATTTAGAAGGATGAGAAGGAGTCTTATTGAAACATATAAGATTATTATGGGATTGGACATGCTAGAGGCTGGAAACATGTTCCCGATGTTGGGGGAGTCCAGAACCAGGGGCCACAGTTTAAGAATGAGGGGTAAGCCATTTAAAAGGGAGACGACGAAAAACTTTTTCACCCAGAGTTGTGAGTCTGTGGAATTCTCTGCCTCAGAGGGCGGTGGAGGCCGGTTCTCTGGATACTTTCAAGAGAGAGTTAGATAGAGCTCTTAAAGATAGCGGAGTCAAGGGATATGGGGAGAAGGCAGGAACGGGGTACTGATTGGGGATGATCAGCCATGATCACAGTGGATGGCGCTGCTGGCTCGAAGGGCCAAATGGCCTACTCCTGCACCTATTGTCTACTGTCTACAGACCGACTGCAGGGTGGGGGAAAAGAAAGCTAGAAGAGTGGGTGGCATGGTGCCGTTGTGGTAGAGTTGCTGCTTCAGAGTGCAAGGGACCCAGGATCGATCCTGACTGCGGGTGCTGCCTGTACGGAGTTTGCGTGTTCTCCCTGTGACCTGCGTGGGTTTTCTCCAGGTGCTCAGGTTTCCTCCCACACTCCAAAGACGTACAGGTTTGTAGGTTAGTTGGTTTGGTGTAAATATAAAATTGCCCCTTGTGTGTGTCGGGTTGTGTTAGTGTGCGGGGATCGCTGGTCGGCACGTACTCGGTGGGCCGAAGGGCCTGTTTCCGCGCTGTATCTCTGAACTAAACTGAAACTAAGAGTGGAGGGGCAGGGCAAAGCGAGGCAGGTCCAACTATCTGCCTATCAACCCATCCCCTCGCGTACAATCAAGCTATACACATGTTTCTATGTAGTGGAAAGAGAAACATACCAGAGTGTGGAAGTTAGAGTGTGGAAGATAGTTGCAGAGTAAGTGCAAATTTTAAAAAAAAAGTGCAAGGACTCCAAAGAGGTAGGTTGGAAGATCAGCACCACGGCCTTACTTATGGGAGGACATTTCAGTAGACTGCTAATAGATGGGGTTCCAAGGAGCACTGACATTAATGAGACAATGGAAGTGCTGACCTCTGGACTCTGTGGGAGGAATGAGCAATGGATATTTTTCCGGCAGAAATAGATAGATTCTTGATTCGTACGGGTGTCAGGGGCTATGGGGAGAATGGGGTTAGGAGGGAGAGATAGATCAGCCATGATTGAACAGAGGAGTAGACTTGATGGGCCGAATGGCCTAATGCTGCTCATATCTCTTATGAACTCATGAGCAAGGGAAGAACTTACCAAGCCGGTGGCCTCCAAGAAGTGGAGAATTCTTTTGTCATCGGCTGACCCTAGGAGATATAATTCAACAGTGTCACAACTCCATCAGGCCGCAGCGCCTGCGATACAGAACGGTGTGCAATGTGGTACCTGAAAGAGGGTAGATTTCCTTCAGAGGGTAAATCACCTGTACAAAGAAACACAAGAAGGTTAACACTACGCACAAAGCAGCTTCACAGCAGCAGGAAAGCCCACAAACGCCTCTACGTCCTTACAAGGCGCAGGCCGACTGGTTAGCACTCAACTAAAGCTTTTCACTGTACCTCGGTACCCTGGACAATAAACAAAACTGCACTGAAGACAAGATGGAATCTGGGAGTGTAGGGGATCTCAAGGAAACATTCGTATGGTCTGAAGAAGGGTCTCGACCCGAAAGATCACCCGTTCCTTCTCTCCAGAGATGATGCCTGTTACTAAGTTACTCCAGCATTTTGTGCCTAATTTCGTTCAGTTCAGTTTATTTTATTGTCACGTGTACCGAGGTGCTGCGAAATGCTTTTGTAGCGTGCTAAGCAGTCAGCGGAAAGACTATACATGATTACAATCTATCCATTTACAGTGTATAGATACACAAGGGAATAACGCTTAGTGCAGGGTAAAGCCAACAATGTCCCCAGCCAGCAAAACCTAATGACCTAATTCCCAGGTAGACAAAATTGCTGGAGAAACTCAGCAGGTGAGGCAGCATCTATGGAGTGAAGGAATAGGTGATGTTTCGTGTCGAGACCCTTCTTCAGACCTATTACCCATATCATTGCATTGTCTGTGCTGAATCTCTTGTACACTGTCAAGAATCGTGCACTCCCAATGGTAGTGTGTGTGTGTGTGTGTGTGTGTGTGTGTGTGTGTGTGTGTGTGTGTGTGTGTGTGTGTGTGTGTGTGTGTGTGTGTGTGTGTGTGTGTGTGTGTCTATCTTTTTGTGTCCATTTATATATTACACCATGTGTAAGAAAGAACTACAGATGCTGGTTTAAATCAAAGGTAGACACAAGATGCTGGAGTAACTGAGCGGGGCAGGCAGCATCTCTGGAGAGAAGGAATGGGCGATGTTTCGCGTCGAGACCCTTCTTCAGACTGATTTCAGGGGAGGGGGCCGGACAAAGATAGAATGTAGTCGGGGAGGCAGTAAGACTGGTGGGAGAACTGGGAAGGGGAAGGGGATGGAGAGAGAAAGCAAGAGGCTATCTGAAGTGAATCTAGTGGGAGAACTGGGAAATGTATATTATA
Organism: Amblyraja radiata; assembly: GCF_010909765.2. Taxonomy (NCBI): domain Eukaryota; kingdom Metazoa; phylum Chordata; class Chondrichthyes; order Rajiformes; family Rajidae; genus Amblyraja; species Amblyraja radiata. Next base: position 62,811,537 of record NC_045964.1, read on the forward strand.
CCAGTTTAGTTAAGTTTAATGTCACGTGTACCGACTTACAGTGAAAAGGTGGATAGGCACAAAATGCTAGAGTAACACAGAGGGACAGCAAGCATCTCTGGAGAGAAGGAATGGGTGGCGTTTCGGGTCGACCCCCTTCTTCAGACTGAGAGTCTCGGGGAGGGGGAGATATGGAGGTGTGAAAACGACAGATCAAAGCAGACGATGATCAAGTAACTCTAGAATGATTCATTGTTGGCTGAGGGGAAGGGCATACAACCAGTAATATTTAATTCGGAGGAGAGTGGATCTAGTTGGAGAACTGGGGTGTGGGAGGGACGGGGAGAGAGAGAGAGAGAGAGAGAGAGAGAAAGCAAGGGTTATTTGAAGTTAGAGAAGTCAATTTGCATACCGAAGGCAGACACAAAATGCAGGAGAAACTCAGCGGGACAGGCAGCATCTCAGGGGACAAGGAATGGTCGACGTTTCGGGTCGAGACCCTTCTTCAAACTGAAGAAGACCCAGTCTGAAGAAGGGTCTCGACCCGAAACATCACCCATTCCTTCTCTCCTGAGATAATAGACAATGGACAATAGGTGCATGAGTAGGCCATTCGGCCCTTCGAGCCAGCACCACCATTCATTGTGATCATGGCTGATCATCCCCAATCAGTACCCCGTTCCTGCCTTCTCCCCATATCCCCTGACTCCGCTATTTTTAAGAGCCCTATCTAGCTCTCTCTTGAAAGCATCCAAGGAACCTGCCTCCACCGCCCTCTGAGGCAGAGAATTCCACAGACTCACCACTCTCTGTGAGAAAAAGTATTTCCTCGTCTCCGTTTTAATTTCCTCGTCTCCGTTCTGAGATGCTGCCTCACCCGCTGAATTACTTCAGCATTTTGCGTCTGCTTTCGATTTGAACCAGCATCTGCAGTTCTTTCTTACACTCAATGTTCTTACTGCTGGGGTGTAAGCTGCCCAAGCTAAATATGAGGTGCTGTTCCTCCAATTTGCGCTGGGCCTCACTCTGGCAGTGGAGGAGGCCCAGGACAGAAAGGTCAGTGTGGGAATGGGAGGGGGGAGTTAAAGCGTTTAGCAACCAGTGAAACTAGGGAAAAGCTTGTTGTTGCGTGCTATCTAGTCAGCGGAAAGACTATACATGATTACAATCAAACTATCCACCGTGTGCAGATACAGGATAAAGGGAATAACGTTTAGTGCAAGTTGAAGTCCAGTAAAGTCCGATTAAAGATAGTTTGAGGTTCTCCAATGAGGTAGATAGTAGTTCAGGATTGCTTTCTAGTTGGTGATAGGATGGTTCAGTTGCCTGATAACAGCTGGGAAGAAACTGTCCCTGAATCTGGAGGTGTGCGTTTTCACACTTCTGTACCTTTTGCCTGATGGGAGAGGGGAGAAGAGGGAGTGGCAAGAAGGAATGATGAACTGGCATTTTGTGTCTATCCTCGGTGTAAACCAGCATCTGCAGTTCCTTCCTACACATTTCGTCTGCTCCACTGCGAAATCTCCTCCAGGTATGCCCACTGTGAAGAAGTTCTCATCCTCTCTCCCGACAATAAAGAGGGGTCCCGGCCTGAAACGTCACCTACCCATGTTCTCCAGAGATGCTGCCTGACCCGCTGAGTTACTCCAGCACTTTTTTGTCTGTCTCCCCATTGCGAGCTCATCCCAAGCCCTGCCCAGATTTTTAAACAGGAGTGTTGCTATCTTGGGGGCAAGTGTGACACCACAGCTGACCCCAGCCCCGCCACTGCCTGCACTGGGCTCCCATAAATCTCCAGCCCTGGATCGTCCCACACCACACTGTGGATGCTGCCTGTGTGGAGTTTGCACGTTCTCCCTGTCACCGCAAGGAATTCCTCCGGTTTCACCCCCAAAGACGTGTGGGTTTGTAGGTTAACCGGCCCTCTGTAAATTGCCCCCTTAGTGTGTATGGAGCGGATGGGAAAATGGGGATGGCGTAGAATTAGTGTAGATTGGGTCCAGTTTCCATGGTGTATCTTACGTTTAGTTTAGTTTAGAGATACAGCGCGGAAACAGGCCCTTCGGCCCACCAAGTATGCACCGACCAGCGATTCCCGCACGCTAACACTATCTTACGCCCAGTATTTCACCACCAGGGGGCGCCGCAAGATTGGCAGCCCCGCCAACAGCCCCGTTTGTTTTTTCGTCTCTAAACATTTTTTTAGTGTGTTTAAAGTTTGTGTAAATGTTCTCCGGTTTGTTTTATGGGGGGAGGGGAAGGGGTCGGTGGAAACTTTTTTTTCAGTTTGTTACCTTGCCGGAGATGCGATTAATTTTCGGACCGCATTCTCCGGTCGCTCTGCGGCCTACCATCGACGGAGCTGGAGGCCTCCACGGACTGACCTTGGGCCTCACCGCGGGGCGTGGACTTACATCGGAGTCGATCCCTTGCCCGGGATCGCTCCAACCGCGGCCTGCGGACTTTAAATCGGGAGCTCGCAGTCTCGGGAGAGGCCGTGGATGTCGGGAGCTACAACGTTGCGGAAGGTTCGATCAGCCCCGACGCGGGGTTCGATCGCTCGGCGCGGGGGAGCTGACATCCCCCCCGATGCAGGAGCAGATCGCCTCGACGCGGGGGGGCCCAAACGCCGCCAGCTACGGGAGTCAAGATCGTCCCGTCAACGGAGGGCTCGAGGCCCCTGACCACGGGAGAACAAAGGGAGGAGATTGAACTTTTTTTCACCTTCCATCACAGTGAGGAATGTGGAGGAGTCACTGTGGTGGATGTTTATGTTAAAATGTGTTTTGTGTGTTCCGTTGCTTTTTATTTGTATGACTGACTTGGCAAATGAAATTCCTCGTATGTTGCAAAACATACTTGGCTAATGAAGCATTATTGAGATTGATTGTAGGACAATTTACAATTATACAATTAACATAGACATGTATATCTTTGTAGTGTGGGAGGAATTCGGAGCACCCAGGGAGAACGTGCAAACTCCGTACAGACAGCACCCGCAGTCAGGATCCCGGGACTCTGTCGCTGCGCCACCGCGCCGCTCCCATCCCGAAACAAATCGCTCCAACTCTGGGTCCCCCTTGGGCCGTTCCAGGATGGGTTCCCGGCAGGTGCCCCCACCTTTACCTGTTCCCTGAGGGTCCCGTCAGTGAAGTAGGGCCTCTGTGGGAGGAAGAGAACCCCTCGAGGCCCAAAGCAGGTGGCCATGCGGAGAGAGCCTGCAAGCAAGGAGAGGGGGGGATCAGGAGCAGAAGGTTACACCCCAGGCACAACCCCCACCAACAGCTTTAGCTTGGTTTAGTTTAGAGATACAACGCAGAAACAGGCCCTTCAGCCCACCGAGTCCTCGCCGAACAGCGATCCACGCGCACTAACACTATCCTACACCCACTAGGGACAATTTACATTTATACAAAGCCAACTAATCTACAAACCTGTACTTCTTTGGAGTGTGGCAGGAAAGCGAAGATCTCGGAGAAAACCCACGCAGGTCACGGGGAGAACGTGCAAACTCCGTACAGACAGCGCCAGTAGACGGGATCAAACCCGGGTCTCTGGCGCTGCAAGCGCTGTAAGTCAGCAACTCTATCGCTCAGACGCGTGGAGGCTTCACTGCACCCAGGGAAGCAGCAGATCAGGGATAGATACAAAATGCTGGAGTAACTCAGCGGGTCAGGCAGCATCTCTGGAGAGAAGGAATAGGTGATGTTTCGGTTCGAGGCCCTTCTTCAGACGGTTTCCTTCCTACACTTCCTTCAATCCCTTAGTCTCAGACCTTCTGTTTCTTTTTCATCTCTGGCCTTTGTCCAGCCAAACATCCCTCCCCCCCCCCATCTTCCCCACCCTCCCCTAGCCTGTGTTCACCCATTACCTGCCACACTTGGTCCTGACCCTTCTCTCTTCTGATTAGTACGGGTGTCAGGGGTTATGGGGAGAAGGCAGGAGAATTGGGTTAGGATGGAGAGATAGAACAGCCATGATTGAATGGCGGAGTAGAATTGATGGGCCGAATGGCCTAATCCTGCTCCTAGAACATATGAACTTCCAGCTTTTTTTCTACCCCCCCCCCCACCCCAGACAATCAGTCTGAAGAAGGGTCCCGACACGAAACGTTATCTATCCATGTCATCCAAAGACGCAGCCTGGCCCACTGAGTAATTCCAGCTCTTTGTGTTTTAGCTTTTAGTGTCTTTAGTTTTAGACATGCAACATCCGTTCACACTAGTTCTATGTGGTCCCAGTTTCTACACACTCGGGGCAATGTACAGAAGCCAATTAACCTGCATGCCTGTACGTATCTGGACTGTGGGAGGAATCTGGAGAAAACCCACACAGGTCACGGGGAGAACGTACAAACTCCGTACAGACAGGACCCGTGGTCAGGATCGAACCCGGGTCTCTGCTGCAGCGACTCTACCACTGACCCCCCGTATGTTTAGTAAACCAGCATCCGCAGTTCCTCGCTTCTACGAATAATTCTTACCCTGAGTAATCTCCCTTAATCCGTTCAGGACCCGGAGCAGAGTGGTCTTCCCGGTGCCTGTGTTGCCGATGATCAGGAGGCTTTGTCCCGACGTGATCTTCAGGGTCAGGTTCTTCACCAACAACTCCTCAGACCAGGGGGCGGTGAAGGAAACCCCCTCCAGGATGAAAGCAGTGTGGTCAGACTGCCCCTGCCCATCCATCTCTCCCTCCTCCTCCGACGAATCCAAGCCGCTCCTGGAGAAGATAGCTGTGAGCTTTACCATAGAGTCTCCCAGCGTGGAAACAGGCCCTGTGGCCCAACTTGCCCGCACCGAGCAACACGTCCCATCTACACTCGTCCCAACTGCCCGCGTTTGGCCCATATCCCTCCAAACCTGTCCTGTCCATGTAGGTACCTGTCTAAATGTTTCTTAAACGTTGCGATAGTACCTGCCTCAACTACCTCCTCTGGCAGCTCGTTCCATACACCCACTGCCCTTTGTGTGGAAAAGTTGCCCCTCAGATTCCTATTAAAGCGCCCCCCCCCCCCCCCCCCACCTTAAGCCAATGTGCTCTGCACCTTATGATTCCCCTCCTCTGGGCAAGAGACTCTGTGCATCTACCCGATCTATTCCTTTTGAACTGTACACTGCAAGGGCCAGGAAGCGAGCGGGGAAGATCATCGCTGACCCCTCTCACCCTGGCCACAAACTCTTTGAATCACTTCCCTCTGGAAGGCGACTCCGGACTGTCAAAGCTGCCACAGCCAGACATAAAAACATCTTTTTTTCCAAGGGTAGTAGCTCTGCTCAATAACCAAAAATCTGTAGCCTCCTTTTGCTCTGGCATGTTTCATGTTTAAACTATGTTTCATTATTAATGTTTAATGTTTTAAGTGTCATTCTTAATTGTTTACTGTATGTCGTGTTGTTACTTGCGAGCAGAGCACCAAGGCAAATTCCTTGTATGTGAACATACTTGGCCAATAAACTTATTCATTCATTTATTCTGATTCCTATGCATCAGGTGGACATAGAAGACAGTGCAGCACGGGAACAGGCCCTTCGGCCCACAATGTCCGTGATGGACATGATGCCGGATTAAACTAATCTCCAGTGTCTGCACGTGATCCATATCCCTCCATAATCCTGGAGACACAAGGATCTGAGGAAACTGGGTTCATGAAAACAAAAGCTGTTTCAGATCAGGACTCAAAGTTCACCAGAGATGCTGCTTGATGTGAGGAGCTACTCCAGCACTTGAATGAATGGATGAATGCATGAACGAATGCTTTATTATCACATGTGACAATCACAGTGATATTGTATACGTGCATACCCAAGGTATGGGAAGAGTCGCCACGAAAAGAGCGGTGACAAAGTTACAAAATACCCCGCGCATCAGGTCCGCCTTTGTTCTCCCCCCCCCCCCCCCCCCCCCCACGCAGGGTCCCCCTTTGTGTGTTTTCCATACAAAGTCCTGCTTCCTTGCAGCTGCCGATCCTGTTAGCAGCACTGGGCCTCTACTCGCTGGAGTTTAGAAGGTTGAGGGGGGAACCCCATTGAAACTTACAGAATCATGAAAGGCCTAGATAGAGTGGATGTGGAGAGGATGTTTCCACTGGTGGGAGAGTCTAGGGCCAGAGGTCACAGCCTCAGAATGAAAAAGGCGCTCTTTTAGAAAGGAACTGCTTTAGTCAGAGGGTAGTTAATGTGTGGAACTCACTGCCACACAGGGCTGTGGAGGCCAAGTCAGTGGATATTGTTAAGGCAGAGATAGACAAGTTCTTGATTAGAACGAGGGTCAAGGATTGTAGATTGGTTATTTCCTACTAACCAATTGTAATGCTTGTTAGTAGTAGCTCCTTCTAATATGCGATCTATATATTACCAAGAGCTTGCTTACATAATTCAGTCTGAGTAGCCGTTAGGTACTGTAACATTCTGCAGACCAATGCTGTAAGTGGACTTTAATAAATATGTGTTGTATTTTGATGTGTGTACGACTCCACTCATTACAAGGGTTATGGGGAGAAGGCAGGAGAATGGGATTAGAAACATAGAAACATAGAAAATTGGTGCAGGAGTAGGCCATTCGGCCCTTCGAGCCTGCACCGCCATTCAATATGATCATGGCTGATCATTCAACTCAGTATCCTGTACCTGCCTTCTCTCCATACCCCCTGATCCCTTTAGCCACAAGGGCCACATCTAACTCCCTCTTAAATATAGCCAATGAACTGGCCTCAACTACCTTCTGCGGCAGAGAATTCCAGAGATTCACCACTCTCTGTGTGAAAAAAGTTTTCCTCATCTTGGTCCTAAAAGATTTCCCCCTTATCCTTAAACTGTGACCCCTTGTCCTGGACTTCCCCAACATCGGGAACAATCCTCCTGCATCTAGCCTGTCCAACCCCTTAAGAATTTTGTAAGTTTCTATAAGATCCCCCCTCAATCTTCTAAATTCTAGCGAGTACAAGCCGAGTCTATCCAGTCTTTCTTCATATGAAAGTCCTGACATCCCAGGAATCATTCTGGTGAACCTTCTCTGTAGGAGGGATTAGGAGAGACCAGCCATGATTGAATGGTGGAATAAACCCGATGGGCCGAATGGCCTAATTCTACTCCTCCAACTTGTGAACTGACCCGTGGTCCCGTCAGTGTGGAGTTTGTGCATTCTCCCTTTGACTATAAAGATGCTCCAGTTTCTTCCCACATCTTAATGATGTACTAGCAGGTAAATTGGCGACGCATCAGTTAATGACTAATGTCTGCCTCAATGAAGGCCTCAGACTATCTTTAATCGGAGTTTACCTGGCGCTAAATCTTATGCCCTTCATCACTGTCTGTACACTGTGGGCGGCTCGATTGTAATCATGTATTGTCTTTCCACTGACTGGTTAGCATGCAACAAAAACCTTTCACTGTACCTCGGCACACGTGGCAATAAACTAAACTGAACCCGTCTAATTAAGAAGTCTGAAGAAGGGTCTCGACCCGAAACGTCGCCCATTCCTTCTCTCCAGAGATGCTGCTTCACCCGCTGAGTTACTCCAGCATTTTGTGTCCACCAACTAATTAAGACTTACTCATGCGACGCGGGCGGGTCTTCGAGCGTGGAGGCTCCGCGCCTGCCGCGTGATGCGGAGAGACGGCCGATCGCCTCCTGCAGTTCCCCGATTCTGTCCGTCACGGAGCGGAGGAGGGAAGGAGAGAGCGAGTGAGAATCGGCGGGAGGTGGAGAGGGTCTGACAATCCGAGACCCTTGGAGAACGGAGGGGAGACCGGGGGAAGCGAGGGCTGGAGGCGAGGTTTATTTTGCACTGGCGAGTTTATAGTTCAGCACTGGGCTCACTGTCCCACACTCCTGTCTTTCCTCCCACACCCCCTCTCCCGCACGCACTCTCACTCCCTCTCCATCTCCCCCCCGCCTGCTCTAATTCCCCCTCTCCCTGCCTGCCTTCAAAACCCCTCCCTCTCTGCCCTCACCCCCTCCCCCGCGCGGTCACTACCCCCATCCCACCCCTCTCCCCCCCCACCCTCGCTCACCCCCTCCCCCCCAGCCCTCCCTCACTCCTTGCCCCCCCTCTCTCGCCCTCGCCCCTTTCCCCTGCCCCCTCTCCCCCACCCTTCTCCCTCACCTTGCCCTCTCTACCCCGCCATCTCGCCCCCCTCCCCACAGTGTGTAGGATGCGACAGTGGGATAGTATAGTGTACGTGGGATCGCTGGTCGGGGGGGGGGGCTCGGTGGGCCGAAGGGCCCGTTTCCACGCTCTGCAGGAAGAAACTGCAGATGCTGGTTTATACTGAAGGTGGACACAAAGTGCTGGAGTAACCCAGCGGGTCAGGCAGCATCTCCGGAGAATAGGGATGGGAGACGTTTCAGGTCGAGACCCTTCTTCAGACCCGACCCAGAGACGTTACCCATCCTTTTTCTCCAGAGATGCTGCCTGAACCGCTGAGTTACTCCAGAACTTTGTGTCTACCTCCTGTTTCCACACTGTGTTCTTGGTTAGTAAACCCAGGGAGAATGCAGGAGTATGGGGTTGAGAGGGAAAGATAGATTGAATGGCAGAGCAGACTCGATGGGCCGAATGGCCTAATTCTACTCCTATTGCTTATGACCTCATGAACATGACTTAGAAGGTAAAATAAAATAAATATACTCTATCCCAAAAAAATAAATCTCCCATGTACCGGCATGGTTTTACCTACCTGTGTGTGTAGCCGGCAAGCTCAGAGACAGTGGTCGAGAGGTCGATGAGACGGCTGAAACAGTTGATGAGGTAGATGGACACAAAGGCATTCTGTGAAGGAGAGAGGACAAGGAGTGAATCACTGGCTGCCTGGACCTGACGGGGCACGACACGGCTCGTTGGCGCAGGGGTAGAGTCGCTGCCTCACAGCGCCAGAGACCCGGGCTCGATCCTGACTACCGGTGCTTGTCTGTACGGAGTTTGTACGTTCTCCCCGTGACCTGCGTGGGTTTTCTCCCCGTGACCCGCGTGGGTTTTCTCCGCACTCTAAAGGCGCACAGGTTTGCAGGTTAATTGGCTTGGTACAAATGTGAAATGTCCCTCGTGCGTGTGGGATCGTGGTAGTGTGCGGGGATCCCTGGTCCGCTCATACTCGATGGGCCGAAGGGCCTGTTTCCACGCTGTATTCCTAAACTAAACAGCGACAGACAAGGCTCCCCTGGCAAACGCTGACCACTGTGCCCTACCTGCTCACACCTGAGACTGGGCGTTATAGAGTCACACAGCCTCTCAGTCCTTTCCCCTACCCTGTGTCCTATAAAATGCCCAATATTGTTCCTGGCTAGTCACAGAGTGATACAGCGTGGAAACAGGCCCTTCGGCCAAACCTACCTACCTCGACCAACATGTCCCAGCTACACTAGACCCACCTGCCCAGCGTTTGGCCCATATCCCTCTAAACCTGTCCTATCCATGTACCTAAATGTTTCTTAAATGTTGGGATAGTCCCAGCCTCAACTACCTCATCCGGCAGCTCGTTCCATACACCCACATAAAACGTTACCCCTTGGATTCCAACAAAATCTTTCCCCCCCCCTCACCTTAAACCTATGTCCTCTGGTTCCCAAGTCCCCCACTCTGGCCAAGCGACTCTGTGCATCTACCTGATCTATTCCGCTCATGATTTTGTACACCTCTATAATATCACCCTTCATCCTCCTGCGCTCCAAGGAATAGAGTCCCAGCCTGCTCAGCCTGCCCCTATAGCTCAGGCCCTCGAGTCCTGGCAACATCCTCGCAAACGTTCTCCGCACCATTTCCAGCTTGGCGGCATCTTTCCTATAACATGGTGACCGAAGCTGATTTCCTGTAACATTGGTGCCCAATGTTCTCCAGAGATGCTGCCTGACCCGCTGAGTTACTCCAGCACTTTGTGTCTTTCCTGGTGCTTCTATTCACGTCCGGCAGCACCACCCAGTGGCACACTCTGGAAATGCAAACTCCAGCCATGGAGTGTCCAACACTCACCCATTCGGCCCTTTGGCTCATCAAGAACAGGGGAATCGAGGACATCGGTTTAAGGTGAGGGGGGGGGGGAAGATTTAATGGGAATCTATGGGGGCCTTTTTTTTTACACCAAGGGTGCTGGGTGTATGGAACGAGCTGCCGGAGGAGGTAGTTGAGGCAGGTACAGTCGCAATGTTTAAGAAACAGTTATGTTTATCATTACCTCTTTGTTCTTTTGTTTTTGCTTTTGAAAAAAACGAATAAAAAGATTTTGAAAGAAAGAAACAGTTAGACAGGTACGTGGATAGGACAGGTTAAATGTAGGCAGGTGGGACTAGTGTAGATGGGACATGTTGGTCGGCGTGGGCAAGTTGGGCCGAAGGGCCTGTTTCCCGGCTGTACGGCTTTAGGAGAAGGCTGTGATCCTCGGAGAATGGCGAGAATCCCCGGCAGCTCTCTCCAGAGTGCAGAGAGGATTTACAAGGATGAGGAGTGTTTGTGTAGAAGTTACCTAAAGTTGAAGGAACTGCAGGTGCTGGTTCACACCAAAGGTAGACACAAATTGCTGGAGTAACTCAGCGGGACAGGCAGCATCTTTGAATGAATGAATGAATGAATGAATGAATGAATGAATGGGTGAGGTTTCGGGTTGAGACCCTTCGTCAGACTACCGCTGGGCTGTCAGCTGCCCAAACTAAATATGAGGTGCTGTTCCTCACTCTGGCAATGGAGGAGGCCCGGGACGGAAAGGTCAGTATGGGAATGGGAAGGGGAATTGAAATCTTCAGCAACTGAGAGATCCAGCAGGCCTTGGCGGACCGAGCACAAGTGTCCAGCGAAACGGTTGACGACATTTTCATTGCAACGTGTATGTTGTGTTGGTCTAGGTTAGGGGGAGGGAAGCTGCACGTTGATCAAGCAACATTGTTCTTAAGTGTGCACAAGTGATAGGAGCAGAATTAGGCCATTCGGCCCATCAAGTCTACTCCGCCATTCAATCATAGCTGATCTATCTCTCCCTCTCAACCCCATTCCCCTGCCTTCTCCCCGTAACCCCTGACACATGCACTAATCAAGAATCTATCTATCTCCGCCTTTAAAACATCCATTGACTTGGCCTCCACGGCTGTCCGTGGCCATGAATTCCACAGATTCACCACCCTCTGACTAAAGAAATTCCTCCTCATCTCCTTCCTAAAGGAACGCCCTTTTATTCTGAGGCTGTGACCTCTGGTCCTAGACTCTCCCACTGGTGGAAACATCTTCTCCACATCCACTCTACGCTTTGGCTTCAGACCGACGCTGAGAGACAGGGACCAAGGCCGTACCTTGCTGATGAGCTCAATCAGATCAGCCGGGGCAAGACCGTCGTAGCGGCCGGCAAAGATGGGGATGGCTATGGCCAAGTAGCTGACGATGCTGCCCAGGTAGTTGAAGATGTTCACTCCGACTGAGGAAGGAAGAGCCACAGACCAAGGGTTACATAGAGGTGAGGTGGGGAGACACGAGATCAATAGCATCAAGAGTGTTTTATCGTCCTCTGCCCCAGATAGAACAATGAAATTCTTACTTGCAGCAGCACAACAGAATGTAGAAACATAGTACACTGCAAACAATATAATAAACGAGGGAAAGAGAAGTAACATACACACATACATATACATATAAACACACTTACACACATATATAAATATACACACATATTTGTACATACACATGTATGCACACATATACATATATATACACATATATACATACACACACGTATACACATGCACACATATATGTATACACATGTATGCACACATACATACACACACATATACAGACATGCACACATATAGGCATGCACACACTTAGACATGCACACATATAGACACGCACACATGTAAAGACACACACATATACACACACACACATACACATGTACACACATATACAGACACGCACACATATAAAGACACACACACACATACACGTAAAAAGCAATCAATAATAGTGGATCAGATCTCGGCCGGTGTAGGGCTCAGTATACAGTGTTAGGTTTGTCAGGTCCAGCCTCTACTCACTGTAGAGCCGCAGTTCCCTGGTCACCAGCCTCCCCTGTGTACGAAGCAGCTCCTGGAGTATCCGGTCTGTTCGCATCTGCTCCACCCGTCCTGCTCTGCAAAGAGACGGTACGGTACGGTTCAGCCCGGGCTGAAGGGTCCGCTCCCACCCAGCCGAGGGTGCGGACATCCACGTCCCACCCTGACATCCGGCGCTCCGCGTCACCTTGCACGCCCCACCTCCCCACTAGACACCTTTCTACTCTCACCCCTTGACTGAACCCATTCTACTCAGACAGCATGGTGGTTCAGGTCATAAGGGATAGGAGTAGAATTAGGCCATTCGGCCCATCAAGTCTGCTCCGCCATTCAATCATGGCTGTTCTATCTCTCCCTCTTAACCCCATTCTCCTGCCTTCTCCCCATAACCTCTGACACCCGTACTAATCGCCTCCACAGCCTTCCGTGGCCAAGAATTCCAGATTCACCACCCTCTGACTGAAGAAATGTTGTCCTCATCTCCTTCCTGAAAGAACATCCATTAATTCTGAGGCTGTGACCTCTAGTCCTAGACTCTCCCACTAGTAGAAACATCCTCCCCACATCCCCTCTGTCCAGGCCTTTCACTATTCTGTATGTTTCAATGAGGTCCCCCCCATAGATCCGTCAGCCATTCTACATACTGACTTGGAGTTTAGAGATACAGCATGGAAACAGGCCCTTCAGCCCACCGAGTCCATGCCGAACACCGATCACAGTAGCCATAGCCAAACAGCATGGAAACAGGCCCTTCAAACCCAACTTGCCCACACCGACCAACCTGTCCCATCGACACCAGCTTATCCCACTTGCCTGCGTTGGGCCCATATTCTTCCAAACCTGTCCTATACATGTTCCTGCGTAAATACTTCTTAAACGGTAGTTCTCTCAGTTCTATTTTATCCCACTTTCACATCCACTCCCCACACACTGGCACGGTGGCGCAGTGGTAGAGTTGCTGCCTTACAGCGCCGGAGACCCGGGTTCGATCCTGACTACGGGCGCTGTCTGTACGGAGTTTGTACGTTCTCCCCGTGACCTGCGTGGGTTTTCTCCGAGATCTTCGGTTCCCTCCCACACTCCAAAGACGTACAGGTATGTAGGTTAATTGGCTTGGTAAATGTAAAAATTGCCCTGCTGGGTGTAGGATAGTGTTAGTGTGCGGGGATCGCTGGTAGGCACAGACCCGGTGGGCCGAAGGGCCTGTTTCCATTCTGTTTGGCTCTATGGCTACTGTGAACAGGTGATCAGTGTTCAGCATGGACTCGGTGGGCTGAAGGGATCCCTGTTTCCATGCTAAACTAAACCTGCTGCACCGTTTTAGTTTCGAGAGATACAGTGTAGAAACAGGCCCTTCGGCCCACCGACCTCTGGACATTGATGCTATCCTGCACACACACACTAGGGAAAATTAACACTTATACACAGTATACAAACCCAAGCCAATTAACCTACAAACCCGTACGTGTTTGGAGTGTGGGAGGAAACCGAAGATCTCGGAGAAAACCCCGCGGGCTCGGGGAGAACGTGCAAACTCCATACAGACAGCACCTGGCAGCAGCTCCACCTGCTGTGATACTGTGCCGCCCCCTAGTGGACTTCCTCCCGTTTACACTTCAGCCCTCAAAGTTAACAAGAGGTACGCGCTGGGATTCCGGGCCATGTGATGGGCAGCCGGTATGGTTGACCGATTGTCCAGCCCTGGGGTGCACTGTGGCCGTACCGGTAGAAAGCTGCTGACTCGGCGTTGACACGGACCTGCATGTGTTTGAATCTGCGGCAGAGAGGGGCAAGAAGAGGGTTAGAATTCTCCTCACAAATACAGGCATGCACTCCATCCTCTCCCCCCCCCCCCCCCCCCCCCCCCCCCCCACCCACAGCTCAACGCACCCAGAGAAGATCCACGCAAAGATACAGACACAAAATGCTGGAGTAACTCAGCAGGCCCCGAAACGTCACCCATTCCTTCTCTCCAGAGATGCTGCCTGTACCGCTGAGTTACTCCAGCATTTTGTGTCTATCTTCAGTGTAAACCAGCATCTGCAGTTCCTTCCTCCACACTTTCTACTCATAGGTCAAGTCCTCTTCCCCCCCCCCCCCCCATACAAAATGGCAGCCCCGTCACCCAGCCTGCAGCGATTTAAAGTTCACAAGTGATAGGAGCAGAATTAGGCCATTCGGCCCATCACGTCTACTCCGCCATTCAATCGTGGCTGATTTGTCTCTCCCTCCTAACCTCATTCTCCTGCCTTCTCCCTGTAACCCCTGACACCCGCACAAGTATATACCTATCTCTGCCTTAAACATACCCACTGACTTGGCCTCCCTCTGACCAAAGAAATTAGAGATGAGGAGGAATGAGGTGGCAAATTTATTTCCAGACGGCTGTGGAGCCCAAGTTAATGGGTATTTTTAAGGCGGAGATTGGCAGATACTTGATTAGTGCGGTTGTCGATTAATCACTTAGACCTTTAACACCCTCAATCCCAACTCTTTAGTCAGAGGGTGGTGAATCTGTGGAATTCATTTCCACAGTAGGCTGTGGAGGCCAAGTCAGTGGATATTTTTAAGGCAAAGAAACCTGTGATAGATTCTTGTTTAAGAAGGAACTGCAGATGCTGGAAAATCGAAGGTAGACAAAAATGCTGGAGAAACTCAGAAGGTGAGGCAGCATCAATGGAGCGATGGAAATAGGCGACCTTTGGGTGGAAACCCAACCTCAGACCCTTTCTGAGTCCCTTTCCCAGTCTGAGGGAAGGTTTCGACCCAAAACGTTGCCTGTGATAGATTCTTGATTAGTACGGGTGTCAGGGGTTATGGGGAGAAGGCAGGAGAATGGGGTTGAGAGGGAGAGATAGATCGGCCATGATTGAACGGCGGTGTAGACTTGATGGGCCGAACGGCCTTATTCTGCTGCGAGAACTGATGAGAGTGAGAATTCAAGTACTTCTCACCGGAAGTCTCCCTCCAGCTTCTCCTGTTGTACGAGGGTTGGGATAATGGGCCCCATCAGAGCCCTGTTGACCACGGAGCCGATGATGAAGTATATGAAGATGGTGACGGGGCCCAGCCAGCCCGTACTGTAGAGACACAAGGCACTTCACCAGCACAAAACCACCAGGCAAACTAGGCTAAGGCCACTTTAGAGACACAGCTCGGAAACAGGCGCACCGCGACCTTGCCAACCAGCGATCCCCGTACATTAGCACTCTCTTAAACACACTAGGGACAGTTTTACAGTTTTCACCGAAGCCAATTCACCTACAAATGTGTAGGAAGGAACTGGAGATGCTGAAGATAGACACAAAATGCTGGAGTAACTCAGCCGGGACGGGCAGCATCTCTGGATGGAAGGAATGGGTGACGTTTCGTGTCGAGACCCTTCTTCAAACGGAGAGTCGGGGGAGAGGGAGACACAGAGATACGGAAGGGTACGGTGTGAAAAAACCTGTACGTCTTGGGAATGTGGAAAACCCACGTGGTCACGGGGAGAACGTGCAAACTCCACACAGACAGCACCCGTAGTCAGGTGCCCAATGCGGTGAGGCACGAATGGGAGTCGGTGTGTGTTAGTAGACGGATGATTTTTTGTTAAGAGAATGGATTAATGCTGCCTGTGAGTTGGGAGTGAAAAGTTACACAAGAGATGGGATGGGGTTTCATCTCTGGGAGTGGGACTGAGGCAGGAGCGGAACTGTGCCAAGGTATTTGTGGCATGAAGCTTAGCTCAAAGTGGGCATCGAGGTGGCAAATAGGGTGGGTTGAGGCAGGTACGATGACAGCGTTTAAGAAACACTTGGACAGGTATAATGGAGGACCAGAGGGCACAGGTTTACGGTGAAGGGGGAAACATTTTACAGGAATCTGAGGGGTAACGTTTTCACACAAAGGGTGAAATCAGCTGCCGGTTCACTGAACACCTCCGCTCAGTCAGCCTTAACCTACCTGTTCTCCCAGCGGCTCAGCAACTCCACCTCCCATTCCCAATCTGACCTCTCTGCCCTGGGCCTCCTCCATTGTCAGAGTGAGGCCCGGCGCAAATTGGAGGAACAGCGCCTCATATTTCACTTGGGTAGTTTACACCCCAGCGGTATGAACATTGACTTCTCTAACTTCACATAGCCCTTGCTTTTCCTCTCTCTCCATCCCCTTCCCCCTTCCCAGTTCTCCCACTAGCCTTACTGTCTCCGACTACATTCTATCTCTGTCCCGCCCACTCCCCTGACATCAGTCTGAAGAAGGGTCTCGACCTGAAATGTCGCCCATTCCTTCTCTCCAGAGATTCTGCCTGTCCCGCTGAGTTACTCCAGCATTTTGTGTCGATCTGCATGCAGTTCCTTCCAACACATTGGGTCAGACATCTCAAGGTATGTACATTGGAGATAAAGGTGCCCTGACCCAGATTGGACGAGTCTGTCTCATCTCCCCCCTCCCCTCCCCCACCCCATCCCCTGCCCCCTCCCCCTCCCGGCGTTACCTGTAAAAGCACTGGTAGGTGTAGTAGGTCAGGGTGAAGGGTGAGATGATGAGGTTGGTGGCCATCGTGCTCATCCCTCGGCAGAACCTCTCCACGTCCTGGCTGATGCGCTGGTCGCTGTGGACAATGACACCAACAGGTCTACGCAGCTGAAGCAACGATGTGTAAATGCAGATACGGAGGTGGTCTCAGCGGGGAGGGGGGAGGGGGGAGAGAGGTGGGGAGCGAGAGAAGAGAGGGCCGCAGAGAATGAAGAGGGACCCAGCGTGCGGGGGGAGGGGGGAGGGGGGGGGGGAGATGGAGGACGGAACATGGGGTCAATATTTACTACTATTGTAACTTTGTCGACCACCGTTACGTGGCGACTCTTTGCATACTTGTGTATTGTCCACAATACAAAGAGTTTCACTGTGATAAGTCACGTGACAATAAAGTATCAATCGATCAAGTAACATCTGAAGAAGGGTCTCGACCCGAAGAGTCACCCATTCCTTCTCTCCGGAGATGCTGCCTGACCCGCCGAGTTACTCCAGCACTTTGTGTCTATCTTCGGTTTAAACCACCGTCTGCAGTTCCTTCCTACACAATTAACATCTCAAGCCTGGCTCATAGTCTCAGCTGTTATCAGGCAACCGAACCGTCCTCGCACCAACTCGAGAGCGGTCCTGACCTACCATTGGAGACCCTCGGACTTTATTTAGTTTTGTTTAGTTCAGAGTAACGGTGCTGAAGCAGGCCCTTTGGCCCACCGAGTCCGCGCCGACCAGCGATCACCCCGCATACTAGCCCCATCCCACAGGGACAATTTACAATTTTTAATAAAACCAAATGAACCTACAAACCTGTACTTCTTTGGAGTACGAGGGGAAACCAGAGCACCTGGAGAAAACCCAGGCGGTCACAGGGAGAACGTACAAAGACCATACAGACTGCACCCACTGTCAGGATCGAACCCTGGTTTCTGGTGCTGCAAGGCACAAACACTACTGCTGCGCCACTGTGCCTCCCATCTTGCACTAAACATTATTCCCTTTATCCTGCATCTGTACACTGTGGACTGCTTGATTGTAATCATGTATAGTCTTTCCACTAACTGGGTAGCAGGCAACATAAGCTTTTCACTGTACCTCAGTACACATGACAATACAACTGAAACTAGACTAAAACTAAACTGTTCAAAAAGGAACTGCAGATGCTGGAATATCGAAGGTACACAAAATTGCTGGGGAAACTCAGCTGCTGCACCCGGTTTCTCCAGCAATTTTGTAAAACTAAACTGTACGCCCTCAAACAGATTCCATTTTTCTTTCTGCATCAATCGCCCAAACCCATCTATTAGATTTCCATCTGTAACAAGCTCCCATGTACCTATTATTCTAAATTTAGCTTCGAGTTTAGTTTAGAAATAGGCCCTTCAGCCCACCGTCTATGCTGACCAGCGATCACCCATCAACACTAGTTCTATGTCAGCCCAGTTTCACATCCTACACACGAGTCCAATTAAACCTACAAACCTGCACATCTTTACAATGTGGAATGAAGCCAGAGCACCCGGAGAAGTCCACGCTGTCACGGGGAGAATGCAAGTTTGGATGGACGCATAGAATTTGCGATTGGGAAATATGCCCACGAACTGAGTTATTGCCACAGAAGGCTGCGGGGGGCCAAGTAAATGGATAATTCAAGGTCAGAGAGGGATAGATTCTTGATTAGTACGGGTGTCATGGGCTATGGGGAGAAGGCAGGAGAATGGGGTTGAGAGGGAGAGATAGATCAGCCATGATTGAATGGCGAAGTAGACTTGATGGGCCGAATGGCCTAATTCTGCTCCTGTCGCTTATGAAGATGCCTGCAGACCAACAAATGGGCGGCACGGTGACGCAGTGGTCGAGTTGTTGCCTTACAGCGAATGCAAGCGCCGGAGACCCGGGTTCGATCCAGACTACGGGTGCTGTTTGTACGTTCTCCCCGTGACCTGCGTGGGTTTTCTCCGAGATCTTCGATTTCCTCCCACACTCCAAAGACGTGCAGATTTGTAGGTAAATTGGCTTGGTATAAATGTAAAAGACTGTCCCTAGTGTGTGGATAGCGTTAATGTGCGGGGATTGCTGGTCGGCGCGGACCCGGTGGGCCGAAAGGGGCCTGTTACCGCGCTGTATCTCTAAACTAAACTAAATCCATCTCGCCAGTCTCCCAAGTGCTCGCTGTTCATAAGTCGGGCATTGGTAAGCTGGGGAGCAAGTGTCTCCCACATCCTCCCCATTCCTAGCCCAGCCACACTGGGTTGTCCATGGGCAGTCCGCATCGATCAGGCTAATGGGAGACCACCTTGTAATAAAACTCAGGTTCCACCTACGGGTTGTCCAGGCTGGTGTGGAGAACGTTCAGTGTGTAGTAGACCTTCCTCCTGAAGTAGATCCGGTGCAGTGTCTGGGTCAGGCTCTTCCTCCATCTGATGTACATCAGGTTCGAGATGTATTGGTCAAAACTCTTCAGCTGAAAGAGAAAAGCCGTCCCTTGGAGTCAAACTCAACGGGCAAGGTCATCCCACCCGCGCCACAAGACGATGGGCCGAGGAGCCATTCTCTCTCTGGGCCGGGGATGGAGAATCCCCCCTGGACCCGGGAAGTAACTGCTGGGCTGGAGCAGGGTTTGTGGTGGAGGGGGGTCAACAATGGGAACGAGATGGACTGCAAGATACGTTCATAAGTTATAGGCCGCAAATCTGAAGTGACAACACGGTCTAGGAGCAAAATTAGGCCATTCGGCCGAACAAGTCTACTCCGCCATTCAATCATGGCCGATCTATCTTTCCCTCTCAACCCCATTCTCCTGCCTTCTCCCCATAACCCTTGACACCCGTACTAATCAAGAATCTATCAATCTCCACCTTAAAAATATCCATTGACTTGGAAATGTATTCCACAGATTCACCATAGTTTAGTTTAGTTTATTGTCACGTGTACCGAGGTACAGTGAAAAGCTTTTGTTGCGTGCCAACCAGTCAGCGGAAAGACTATACATGATTACAGTTAGGCCATCCACAGTGTACAGATACAGGATAAAGGGAATAATGTTCAGTGCAAGAGAAAGTCCAGTAAAGTCCGATTAAAGATAGCCCGAAGGTCTCCAATAAAGTAGATAGTAGTTCAGGACCGCTATCTAGCTGTTGAGAGACAGAAATGCTGGAGAAACTCAGCGGGTGAGGCAGCATATATGGAGAGAAGGAATAGGCGACGTTTCGGGTCGAGACCCTTCTTCAGACTGATGTGGGGAGGGGGCGGGAAAAGGAAAGGAAAAATATCCACTGTTGGTAGGGTCTATCAGTTGCCTGATAACAGCTGGGAAGAAACTGTCCCTGAATCTGGAGGTGTGCGTTTGACATTTCTATACCTCTTGCCCGATGGGAGAGGCGAGAAGAGGGAGTGGCCCTTGTGAGATGTCGTAACATGTAAATGGAGTTAATGGAAGGCAGGTTGGTTTGTCTGTAGGAAGGAACTGCAGATGCCATTTTACACTGAAGATAGACCCAAAATGCTGGAGTAACTCAGCGGGATCAGGCAGCATCTCTGGAGAAAAGGAATAGGTAATGTTTCAGGTCGAGACCCTTTTTCAGACTGAGAGTCAGGGGAGAGGGAAATTAGAGGTATGAAAAGGTACAGAGCAAATCAGAGCAGGCATCTATGACCAAGGAAAGATGGAGCTCACAATGGTCCATTGTTGACTGTGGAAGAGTGATACAGTGCGGAAACAGGCCTCTCAGCCCAACTTGCCCACACCGACCAACATGTCCCATCTACACTATTCCCACCTGCCTGCGTTTGGCCCATATCCCTCTAAACCTGTCTGATCCATGTACCTGTCTAATTGCTTCTTAAATGTTGTGATAGTCCCAGCCTCAACTACCTCCTCCGGCAGCTCGTTCCATACACCCACCATCCTGTGCGTGAAAATGTCACCATCGGATTCTGATAAAATCTTTCCCCCTTCACCTTAAACCTATGCCCTCTGGTTCTCGATTCCCCCACTCTGGACAAGAGACTCTATCTGCTCTATTCCTCTCATGATTGTATACACCTCTATAAGATCACCCTCATCCTCCTGCGCTCCAAGGAAGTTGAGTCCCACCTTACTCAACCTCTCCCTATAGCTCAGACCCGCTGGTCCTGGCAACAACCTTGTAAATCTTCTCTGTACCCTTTCCAGCTTGACAACGTCTTTCCTATAACATGGTGCCCAGAACAGAACACAATACTCTAAATACGGCCTCACCAACGTCTTACACAACTGCAACATTACCTCCCTAGTTCAATGTTCATTACTCTGACTGATGAAGGCCAAAGTGCCAAACTCCACCTTCAAGGAACCATGCACCTGCACTCCTAGATCCCCTCTGCTCTACAAAACTCCACAGAATCTTAATTACCATGCAGAACAACAGGCATCTTGCAAACATCTTCAGCCCAATGCATCAAGCAGGAAAGAGCTGAACGTGGAAACCAGAAGCAACATACATTTTGACTTATAATGCCCTCCTTCTCTGTACCTTCAGTTGCTTTGGGAATATCTGCTTCACTCACTCACTCACTCACCAGAGAGTTGGCCACGATGAGGCAGATGGCTACGGAGGTCAGGTCTCTAAAACCAACCAGGTCCTTGCTGCCCAGAACTTTGAAGAAGCGGCTGGGGACAATCCCCACCTGGTAAACCACCAGCTGCTCTGTGAAGGAATAAAACCGGGGGGACAGTCAGAACAGTGTCCATCCAGAGCCCGCGTGCACCAGCTC
Source organism: Amblyraja radiata (assembly GCF_010909765.2). Taxonomy (NCBI): domain Eukaryota; kingdom Metazoa; phylum Chordata; class Chondrichthyes; order Rajiformes; family Rajidae; genus Amblyraja; species Amblyraja radiata. The sequence goes on from NC_045964.1 coordinate 62,832,813, forward strand.
AGCCGTGAGTAGTCCGTGCCTTAGTCCCTCCCACCGGCCCGAGGCAGAGCTGCACACCGCTAGAAGCAACTTGCTCTTCGCGCACAGGTTCTTCTAGGGTGAAACGTTGCCTATTTCCTTCGCTCCATAGATGCTGCTGCACCCGCTGAGTTTCTCCAGCATTTTTGTGTACCTTTATTAATCCTTCCCTTCTTAAATCAAAAACACCTTTCATTTATTTCTACTGATGTTTTTACACCAATACACTAGTTTTTTCTAGTACACAAGAACTAGTGCATGGGTGATCATTGGTTGGCGTGGGCTTGGTGGGCCGAAGGGCCTGTTGCCACACTGCATAGAAACATAGAAATTAGGTGCAGGAGTAGGCCATTCGGCCCTTCGAGCCTGCACCGCCATTCAATATGATCATGGCTGATCATCCAACTCAGTATCCCGTACCTGCCTTCTCTCCATACCCTCTGATCCCCTTAGCCACAAGGGCCACATCTAACTCCCTCTTAAATATAGCCAATGAACTGGCCTCGACTACCCTCTGTGGCAGAGAGTTCCAGAGATTCACCACTCTCTGTGTGAAAAAAGTTCTTCTCATCTCGGTTTTAAAGGATTTCCCCCTTATCCTTAAGCTGTGACCCCTTGTCCTGGACTTCCCCAACATCGGGAGCAATCTTCCTGCATCTAGCCTGTCCAACCCCTTAAGAATTTTGTAAGTTTCTATAAGATCCCCTCTCAATCTCCTAAATTCTAGAGAGTATAAACCAAGTCTATCCAGTCTTTCTTCATAAGACAGTCCTGACATCCCATCTCTGCATCTCTAAACTAAACCACAGCCAGATTCACATTTCACTTCAACAGAACCTTCATTAATCTGTCCCTTCTTAAATTGCAAACACCTTTCATTTTTCTATTTCTACTGAGTTTTTACCTCTTCTGGCCTTTTCACTATTTCACAATTGAAATAGATTTCGAGAGTCAAAAAAGGAAACTAACGAATAATTGAACAGCACAAAAGTAACACAAAACAATTCAGAAACTGCCCCGTTTCACAGGCTGGGTGATGACATTCAAATGAATGGGACCAGGGTTGACATGGGACAATACAGCACAGGAACAGGCCCTTCGGCCCACAATGTCTGTGCCGAACATGATGCCAGGTCTTCTGCTGACCTTTCCTGAGGTAAAGCCAGACCCTGGTGTGAGTTGCATCTTATCCCTCTCTCTTCTTATCCACGTCACAGATCTGAAGCTGGGTTCAGGTAGAGGCAGATAGAATGGATGTGGAGAGGATGTTTCCACTTGTGGGAGAGTCGAGGACCAGAGGCCACAGCCTCAGAATAAAAGGATGTAAGGAGACACAAAATGCTGGAGTAACTCAGCGAGTGAGGCAGCATCTGTGGAAAGAAGGAATGGGCGCTGTTTCGGCTCGAGACCTTTCATCAGTCTGAAGAAGGGTCTCGACCCGAAACGTCACCCATTCCTTCTCTCCATAGATGCTGCCTCACTCGCTGAGTTGCTCCAGCATTTTGTGTCTACCTTCGATTTTACCAGCATCTGCAGTTCTTTCTTACACATAAAAGGTAGTACTTTTAGGAAGGAGATGAGGAAGAATTTATTTGGTCAGAGGAAGGTGAATCTGTGGAATTCGTTGCCAAGTCAATGAATATTTTTTAAGGTGGAGCTTGATAGGTTGTTGATTAGTGCGGGTGTCAGGGGTTATGGGGAGAAGGCAGGAGAATGGGGTTGAGTGGGAAAGATGGATAAGCCATGATTTAATGGCAGAGTAGACTTGTGCAGCAAGGAACTGCAGATGCTGGTAAAATTGAGATAGATACACCAAAGATAGACACAAAATGCTGGAGTAACTCAGTGGGACAGGCACATCTCTGGAGAAGGAATGGGTGACGTTTTGGGTCGAGACCTTTCTTCAGACTGAGAGTCAGGGGAGAGGGAGACTAGAGATATGGATGGGTAAAGTGTGAAAACGAGAGATCAAAGGAGACGTCAATCAAGGGAAATGTAGAACGGATCAATGTTTTTTCAGGGGAAGGTGACAACGAGGCATACAAGCAGCAAAGTTTAATCAGGAGTAGATTGAAACTGGTCAGAGTAGACTTGATGGGCTGAATGGCCTAATTCTGATCCGAGAACATATGGACGTTAGCAAGTGACTCAGGCGGGCCTCGGAATTCCGCATGGATACCCAATGACAAAAGACAATAGACAATAGGTGCAGGAGTAGGCCTTTTGGCCCTTCGAGCCAGCACCGCCATTCAATCTGATCATGGCTGATCATCCCCAATCAGTACCCCGTTCCTGCCTTCTCCCCATATCCCCTGACTCCGCTATTTTTAAGAGCCCTATCTAGCTCTCTCTTTGAAGTATCCAGAGAACCGGCCTCCACCGCCCTCTGAGGCAGAGTGTCTCTGGTCCGGGAGTCGGCCGGCGGTGCTAAGGCCCCATGCTGGCTGCCGCGGGAGTCGCTGTGGCCGTAAGGTGACGGGTCGCCGAGGTGGGGAAGAGGAGGGACACTCACCCAGCAATGCTACAGAGAGCAGCGTGGCGAACATCAGCACACTCTGCGACGACCATGACGGGAAGAGGATGGCCTGGATCCGCAGGAATCGTTTCAACAGCAGAACGTCCAGCTTCGGCCTGAAAGGAGAAGCGTAGAGTCACGCAGCAGCACGGAAACAGGCCCTTCGACCCAACTCCGTCATACCGGCCAACATGTCTCCTCGAGCTCGAGTCCTCTTTTGTTCAGGCATTGAAGATAGACACAAAATGCTGGAGAAACTCAGCAGGACAGGCAGCATCTCTGGGGAGAAAGGATGGGTGACCCAAATCTTCAGACAGGACTTTTTCAGTCTCGTCCCGAAACGTCACCTGTTCCTTCCCTCCAGAGATGCTGCCTGTCCCGCTGAGTTACTCCAGCAATTTGTATTGGTCTTTGGTATAAACCTGCATCTGCAGTTCCTTCCTACAGGTTTAGGTATTGATTTGTTATTGTCACATGCACCAAGATACAGCAATAATAAGTTGTCAAAAGGGAACTGCAGATGCTGGAATATCGAAGGTACACAAAATTGCTGGGGAAATTCAGCGGGTGCAGCAGCATCTATGGAGCGAAGGAAATAGGCGACGTTTCGGGCCGAAACCAAGGGTTTCGGCCCGAAACGTCGCCTATTTCCTTCGCTCCATAGATGCTGCTGCACCCGCTGAGTTTCCCCAGCAATTTTGTGTACCTACAGCAATAATAACTTTGTTTTGCATGATATCCCGGCAAATCCTTCCGTATATGGCCACAACAGTTCGTGACTTTAGACTTTAGAGATACAGTGCGGAAATAGGCCTCTTCGGTCCAGCGAGTTCGCACTGACGCAGCAATCCCTGTACACTAACACTATCCCACACACCCTAGGGACAATTTACAATTTTACCGAAGCCAGTAACTTACAAACCTGTATGTCTTCGGAGTGTGGGGGGGAAACCTGAGCACCCGGAGAATGTTCACCAGGAGAATGTTCAAACATGGTCACCAGGAGAATGTTCAAACTCCGTACAGACAGCACCCACAGTCAGGATCGAACCCGAATCTCTGGCGCTGTGAGGCAGCAACTCTACTGCTGCACCACCGTGGTGTTATTATCAGGTATACCAAGATTGTGTAAAAACTTTGTTTTGCGTGATATGCATGAATATCATCCCATACATGAACACAACGTATAGTACGTCAGAATGGAAACAAAGTGCAAAATACACGGTTAAGGGCCTGTCCCACTGTACGAGGTAATTCAAGAGTTCTCCCGAGTTCTCCCCCGATTCGAGCTCGTGTAATGTTCGTAGCGGGTGCGCAGGAGCTCGTGGATGTCTCGTAGCGGCTCGTACGTGTAACGGTAGGTACTTGGGAAATCCGGTAAACTCATGACGTTTTTTCAATACTGTGAAAAAAGTCCACGAGTAAAAAAATACTCGTGATGAAAAATTAAAATTTTAACTCGTACGAGCCCCTACGTACCAGCTACGTACATTACACGAGCTCGAATCAGGGGAGAACTCGGGAGGACTCTTGAATTACCTCGTACAGTGGGACAGGCCCTTTACAGCGGCAGAGAAAGTGCAAATATTAAAAAAGTGGAAATTTTGCACCGAATTAGATTGGGAGATGGGGAATCCATCCTTAGCATATACAGAGCCTGAGGAAGGGTCTCGACCCAAAACGTCACCCATTCATTCTCTCCAGAGATGCTGCCTGTCCCGCTGAGTTACTCCAGCTTTTTGTGTCTATCTTAGCATATTAGAAGTCAGCTCAAGTATCTAATAACAGTGGGGAAATGGTTAGTGGTTCATTTGACCCATATCCCTCTAAACCTTTTCTATCCATGTACTTGTTGCTCCTCTACATGCATACATAACACACGGCCCTTTTCCTGTTTTATTTCTCTCTGACCTGTACTTTATTCCCTCTGACATGTCCATTAATTCCCCTTTGATCTTTGATCTACCTGCAGGTATTTGGGGAGTGGGAGGAAACACAGGGAGTTCCACACAGACAACGCCCGAGGTCAGGATCGAACCCTGGCCCCAACAGTTGTAACTCAGCCACCGGGGCTGGTGCCAACTAGGACTGGTGAGCTGATCTCAGCCCAGGCAGTGGAGGAGATGCTTCAAGTCAATGTATCAGACTTGAGGTAAGGGCAGATCTCTTGAGATCTTAGTCTCAAGGTTTCAAGATCACTTTATTGTCACATGTACCAATTAAGGTCTCAAGTCAACTAAGTCTGAATGCATCCAGCATCTCCAACAGTGGGAGCAAGTCTGTGGCGCCTCCACACAGTTGAATAGCTCACTGTCAGGGTTCCCAGGTGAAGAATGGCCATTCCCTGCCAGTGCCCTCGTTCCTTGCCATAGACACAGACAGGCTCAAAAGCGATGCAAATCTGAGCAGGGCTGGATGATGCCCACGTTAGTGGGAGTGCTGCTGCTTTAATGCTGTGGTCCCATGCTGCCTGCAGCACCCATTGCTTGCAATCGCCCTGCCCGTTGCATACCTGCTGCGCTCCTGCTGCCCTTTGATGCCCGGCATCGCCCTCTGCTCTGCACCAGCGACCTGTCAATCACCCGCACGGGACCAAGGTTCCACACAGGCAACGCCCGAGGTCAGGATCCAACTCCCTCCGGGAACAGAACACTGGCGTCACGTGACTCTGGCGCAACACGCCGCTGCCTCCTCCCCTACGCGCTGACGCAACGCGCAGAGTGCTGGCAAAAGCGTGCCTGGAGTACTGGCAGCTGAGCGGCGCGGTGACGTAACACTCAACACGTAACACGCCGCCGGCTCCTCTGCGCGCTGACGCCACGCGCAGAGTGCTGGCAAACCCGCGTCGTGCTGAAGCCGCGCCTGGAGTACTGGCAGATGGGTGACGCAACACGCAGAGACCATTTGGCCCCTTGGATCAAGTGCTTGCCTTTAGGCAATGTTTCCAATTTGCAACTTGGCTCCAAATGTAGCTCATTCATTGTCCACTTTATGTTCTACCCAGCCCCCAAGAATTGTGCCTCAGTTCTAAATGGTGGCCGACTAGGAAAAGGGGAGATGCAGCGAGACCTGGGTGTCATGGTACACCAGTCATTGAAAGTGGGCATGCAGGTGCAGCAGGCAGTGAAGAAAGCGAATGGTATGTTAGCTTTCATAGCAAAAGGATTTGAGTATAGGAGCAGGGAGGTTCTACTGCAGTTGTACAGGGTCTTGGTGAGACCACACCTGGAGTATTGCGTGCAGTTTTGGTCTCCAAATCTGAGGAAGGACATTATTGCCATAGAGGGAGTGCAGAGAAGGTTCACCAGACTGATTCCTGGGATGTCAGGACTGTCTTATGAAGAAAGACTGGATAGACTTGGTTTATACTCTCTAGAATTTAGGAGATTGAGAGGGGATCTTATAGAAACTTATAAAATTCTTAAGGGGTTGGACAGGCTAGATGCAGGAAGATTGCTCTCGATGTTGGGGAAGTCCAGGACAAGGGGTCACAGCTTAAGGATAAGGGGGAAATCCTTTAAAACAGAGATGAGAAGAACTTTTTTCACACAGAGAGTGGTGAACCTCTGGAACTCTCTGCCACAGAGGGTAGTCGAGGCCAGTTCATTGGCTATATTTAAGAGGGAGTTAGATGTGGCCTTTGTGGCTAAGGGGATCAGAGGGTATGGAGAGAAGGCAGGTACGGGATACTGAGTTGGATGATCAGCCATGATCATATTGAATGGCGGTGCAGGCTCGAAGGGCCGAATGGCCTACTCCTGCACCTAATTTCTATGTTTCTATGTTCCCTTTGTAGGGGCAATGCTGTAAACTATTGTTTAATTCAGAGACACAGCAACAGTCTATTTCTATTTTCATCCATTTGTTCTATATCACTGTCTAAATCTCTCGGTTTCCCTTTTCACTGACTCTCAGTTAGAAGAAGGGACTCGACCCGAAACGTCACCTATTCCTTTTGTACAGAGATGCTGCCTGTCCCGCTGAGTTACTCCAGCATTTTGTGTTTATCTGCGCTGTAAACCAGCATCTGCAGTTCCTACACACATCCTTGGCCCACCGAGCCCATGCCAACCATCGATTTCCCATTCACACTAATTCTATATTATCCCACTTTCACATCCATTTCTTAGGGGGCAATTTATAGAAGCCTAATAACCTGTGTGTATAAGAAAGAACATCTGATGCTGGAACAAACAAAGGTAGACAGAAAATGCTGGAGAAACTCAGCGGGCGAGGCAGCATCTATGGAGAGAAGGAATAGGCAAGGTTTCGGGTCGAGATCCTTCTTCAGACTTCTTCGGGTCTCGACCCAAAACGTCGCCTATTTCCTTCCCTCCATAGATGCTGCCTCACCCGCTGAGTTTCTCCAGCATTTTTTGTCTACCTATCTAACCTAATAACCTGCATGGAAGAAACTCACCCGGTCACAGGGGGAATGTGCAAAGTCCACACGGATAACACTCCAGGTCAGAATCGAATCCGTGTCTCTGACGCTGTGAGGCAGCACTTCTACCAACTGCACCATCCACTTTGGTATTTTCCTATTGCTATTGGTAACTGCTGTTTGGGATTTTTCTCTGTGCACTACATGTTGTACTTGTATATGACTCGATTGCACTCATGCATATTATGAACTGATTTATTTGGAATAGCACACAAACAAATTTCTTCTCCACTCTCCCATCAGGCAAAAGATATAGATGTGTGAAAACGCACATCTCCAGATTCAGGCACAGTTTCTTCTCAGCTGTTATCAGGCAACTGAAACATCCTACCACAACTAGAGAGCAGTGCTGAACTACTATCTACCTCTGATGTCCCTCGGACTATCCTTGACCAGACTTTGCTGGCTTTACCCTGCACTAAACATTATTCTCTTATCATGCATCTGTACACAGTAAATGGATTGATTGTAATCATGTATTGTCTTTCTGCTGACTGGTTAGCACGCAACAAAAAGCTTTTCATTGTCCCTCTGTTCATAGAAACATAGAGTAGGAGTAAGCCATTCGGCCCTTCGAGCCAGTTCAATATGATCATGGCTGATCATCCAAAATCAGTACCCTGTTCCTGCTTTCTCCCCAAATCCCTTGATTCCGTTAGCCCTAAGAGCTATGTCTAACTTTCGCCTCAGTTTTGATCATCCAGCGAACCGATGTCCCTCTCCACGCCTGGCCCTCTTCAGATCTTGTTCCCCGAGGGGTGCCTCCTGCAGCTGACATGCCAACTGCAAAGGGCTGGGGAGATAGATACCATCAATGTATCCTCTGCAAAAGCTTCCAGATACACTGCAAGGATGAAAACCCAACATGAATGTCTTTGCTTCGGCCATTATCTCCAGAACTAAGGCCTAAGGAGATGGCTCTATGGATCTAATGCTCTATGGCTTCATGATGATACGATACGATGCGATGCGATAGAACTTTATTTATCTCAGGAGGGAAATTGGTCTGCCAACAGTCATAAAAACACAACAAGATACATGAAGCATTAAAATTAAAGTGACGAGTGGAATGTACAGGATTGGGCATGTGCAAAGATTGGGGAGAGGAGGGGGGGTTGGAGGGTGAGTCAGTCTACCCTACGACAGAAGGCGGAGGAGTTGTACAGTTTGATAGCCACGGGAAGAAGGATCTCCTGTGGCGTTCTGTCTTGCTGAGATGGCTCTTGGGATCTACGGCTCTAAGGCTGAGATGTCTCTATGACATTGGACATTCTCCATGGAACTGATGCTCTACAATGCAGAGAACTGTAGTTTGCACTCTGTATCTTCCCCTTTGCTCTATCTATTGTACTTGAGTTTGACTTGATTGTATTTATGTGCAGTAGTATCCAATCTGATTGTATAGCATGCAAAATAAACTTTTCAATGTACCTCAGTATATGTGACAATCAAAAACTTGAACCCAAGCCATCACTTTGTAGTTAATATATCTGGACATAAGAAGTGTTATCATCATAAAGATTAAGGGAAATGGTGTTTGACACCTGGTGGCACATTATAGAATTACAAATCAGAGGATTTTATGAAGTTTGTTTAGTGTAGCGATATAGAGTGGAAACAGGCCCATTGGTCCATTGATCACCTGTGCACATAAATTACATGAGTATTGGGATGATTAACTTATTACATTTTTGTTTATTATATATCATCTATGTGCATAAGCTAGTCAAGAATATAAAGGAGGATAGTAAAAGCTTCTTTAGGTATGTGAAGAGGAAAAAAAATAGTTAAGACCAAAGTTGGACCTTTGAAGACTGAAAGGGTGAATTTATTATGGGGAACAAGGAAATGGCAGATGAGTTGAACAGGTACTTTGGATCCGTCTTCACTAAGGAGGACACAAACAATCTTCCTGATATAGTAGTGGCCAGAGGATCTGGGATGACGGATTAACTGAAGGAAATCCACACTGAAGGCTGATAAATCCCCAGGGCCTGATGGTCTGCATCCCAGGGTACTTAAGGAAGTAGCTCTAGAAATCGTCGACGCATTGTTGATCATTTTGCAATGTTCTATAGATTCAGGATCAGTTCCTGTGGATTGGAGGGTAGCTAATGTTATCCCAATTTTTAAGAAAGGCGGGAGAGAGAAAACAGGGAATTATAGACCAGTTAGCCTGACATCGGTGGTGGGGAAGATGCTGGAGTCAATGATAAAAGATGAAATAGCGGCACATTTGGATAGCAGTAACAGGATCGGTCCGAGTCAGCATGGATTTACGAAGGGGAAATCATGCTTGACTAATCTTCTGGAATTTTCTGAAGATGTAACTCGGAAAATGGACAAGGGAGAGCCAGTGGATGTAGTGTACCTGGACTTTCAGAAAGCATTTGATAAGGTCCCACATAGGAGATTAGTGGGCAAAATTAGGGCACATGGTATTGGGGGTAGAGTGCTGACATGGATAGAAAATTGGTTGGCAGACAGGAAACAAAGAGTGGGGATTAACGGGTCCCTTTCAGAATGGCAGGCAGGGACTAGTGGGGTACCGCAAGGCTCGGTGCTGGGACCGCAGCTATTTACAATATATATTAATGATTTTGATGAAGGGATTACAAGTAACATTAGCAAATTTGCAGATGACACAAAGCTGGGTGGCAGTGTGAACTGTGAGGAGGATGCTATGAGAATGCAGGGTGACTTGGACAGGTTGGGGGAGTGGGCAGATGCATGGCAGATGCAGTTTAATGTGGATAAATGTGAGGTTATCCACTTTGGCAGCAAAACCAGGAAGGAAGATTATCATCTAAATGGTGTAAAGTTGGGAAAAGGAGAAGTACAATGGGATCTGGGAGTCCTTGTTCATCAGTCAATGAAAGTAAGCATGCAGGTACAGCAGGTACAGTGAAGAAAGCGAATGGCATGTTGGCCTTCATAACAAGAGGAGTTGAGTATAGGAGAAAAGAGGTCCTTCTGCAGTTGTACAGGGCCCTAGTGAGACCACACCTGGAGTATTGTGTGCAGTTTTGGTCTCCAAATTTGAGGAAGGACATTCTTGCTATTGAGGGAGTGCATCGTAGGTTCACAAGGTTAATTCCCGGGATGGCGGGACTGTCATATGCTTAGAGAATGGAACGGCTGGGCTTGTATACTCTGGAGTTTAGAAGGGCAAAGGACAAAGGACAAAGGACAAAGGACATTTATTGTCACATACACCAATTGGTGTAGTGCAATTTGAGTTGCCATTGTAGCACACCAATAAAATAAACAGGATGAGAGGGAACCTAATTGAAATATATAAGATTATTAAGGGTTTGGATACGCTAGTGGCAGGATACATGTTCCCAATGTTGGGTGAGTCCAGAACCAGTTTAAGAATAAGGAGTAAGCCATTTAGAACGGAGATGAGGAAACACTTTTTCACACAGAGAGTTGTGAATCTGTGGAATTCCCTGCCTCAGGGGGTGGTGGAGGCCAGTTCTCTGGATACTTTCAAGAGAGAGCTAGGTAGGGCTCTTGAAGATAGCAGTCAGGAGATATGGGGAGAAGGCAGGAACGGGGTACTGATTGTGGATGATCAGCCATGATCACATTGAATGGCGGTGCTGGCTTGAAGGGCCAAATGGCCTACTCTTGCACCTATTGTCTATTGTCTATTGTATTTACTGATCTGTTGTGCTGCTGCAAGGAAGAATTGCATTGATCTCATAGAGTCACAGAGTCATACAGGGTGGAAACAGGCCCTTCTGCCCAACTTGCCCACACCGACCAACGGGCCCCATCTACACTAGTCCCATCTGCCTCCGTTTGGCCCATATCCCTCTAAACCAGTCCTATCCATGTACCTGTGTTCAAGAAGGAACTGCAGATGCTGGAAAATGGAAGGTACACAAAAATGCTGGAGAAACTCAGCGGGTGCAGCAGCATCTATGGAGCGAAGGAAATAGGTAACGTTTCGGGTCAAAACCCTTCTTCAGACTGCTTCTTAAACATTGCGATAGTTCCTGCCTCAACTACCTCCTCTGGCAGCTCCCACCACCCTTTGTGTAAAAACGTTACCCCTTGGATTCCAATAAAATCGTTCCCCCTTCACCTTAAACCTATGCCATCTAGTTCTCGATTCTACTACTCTGGGCAAGAGACTCTGTGCATCTACCCGATCTGTTCCTCTCATGATTTTGTACATATATAAAATCGCCCCTCATCCTCCTACGCTCCAGGGAATAGAGTCCCAGCCTGCTCAACCTCTCCCTATAGCTCAGACCCTCGAGTCCTGGCAACATCTTCGTAAATCGTCTCTGCAATCTATTCTGTTGTCAGTATATGTGGCAATTAAACACTGATGGCCCTTGAGGAGTCATTGGCCTGATGCTGTATTATGTCTTGTGCAGGAAGGAACTGCAGATGCTGGTTTACACCAAAGATAGGCGCAAAATGCTGGAGGAACTCAGCGGGACAGGCAGCATCCCTGGATAGAAGGAATGGGGCTGAAGAAGGGTCTTGACCCAAAATGTCACTCACCCCTTTTCCCCAGAGATGTTGCCTGTTACTCCAGCATTTTGTGTCTGTATTATGTCTTACAGTCTATGGCTGATTCCTTCTTGCAGTGCGCAGTTCGAAGATGGGTTCTGACCTAATACGTCACCTAGCCATGTTGTCCAGTGATGCCACCTGACCCGCTGTGTTACTCCAGCACTAAGTGCCTTTTTTTTGGTAAAGCAGCAGTTGCAGTTCCTTGCGTCTCCCAGTCACACTCGGTGCACGCTCCACTCTGTGAGAAACCTCTGCAACAACTTGAGCCTACAAGTCCCATACGATGAATTATGTGTTTGGTTGCATCTGTAGGGGTACACAAAGTGGAAAATACTGAGTTGTATCTTGAACAGAATTGTGGGTTTCTCTTTGTCTGTGAATCCTTTTAAAGTCGGTGGTTAAACCAGGAACTTATTTACTTCGCAATGCAATTTACATACACAGTACATTCAAGTCATGAATTTTGCATGTGTCTTTGAGTTAGTGCTGTTTAAGAGCTGTAATAGTATTGTACCATGTGTGCCACAAGAGACATATTAGTCAGGGACATTTTCTGTTCCAAATATAAAGATTATTTGGAATATAAAAAATATGTACAGAACACCCAAAAAAAGTGCAAAACTCTTCATACATTGTCAGGGTCCATACATTCAGTGGTGTCACACTCAGTAGTGTTCGCACCTAACCTTTAACAAAGAAAGAGACAAAATGCTGGAGTAACTCAGCGGGAACGGGTGCATCTCTGGATAGAACGAATGGGTGATGCTTTGGGTTAAAATGCACCCATTCCTTCTCTCCAGAGATGTTGCCTGTCCCACTGAGTCACTCCAGCATTTGGGGTTTATCTTCGGTGTAAACCTGCGCCTGCAGTAACTTCCTACGCATTTCAACAAAGCACCAGAACCAGGGGCCAGAGCTCCAGAACCAGGGGCCACAGTATAAGAATAAGGAGCAAGCCATTTAGAACGGAGACGAGGAAACACGTCTTCTCACAGAGAGTGGTGAGTCTGTGGAGTTCTCTGCCTCAGAGGGCGGTGGAGGCAGGTTCTCTGGATGCTTTCAAGAGAGAGCTAGATAGGGCTCTTAGAAATAGCGGAGTCGGGGGATATGGGGAGAAGGCAGGAACGGGGTACTGATTGGGGATGATCAGCCATGATCACATTGAATGGCGGTGCTGGCTCGAAGGGCCGAATGGCCTACTCCTGCACCTATTGTCTATCGTCTATTGTCACCCTTGCCACTCATGTGGCCCCCCCAGGGGTGATATCCCTTCATTGTTTGACTCTGTTCACCAGCATCTGCCCCTCAATGTCCAGCAGCGGAAGGACCCTAGACTAGTACTGAGTGGCTTATTGAACAGAATTAAAGATATACACAAAATGCTGGAGTAACTCAGCGGGACAGGCAAGGCAACGTCTCAACAGACAATAGACAATAGACAATAGGTGCAGGAGTAGGCCATTTGGCCCTTCGATTCAGCACCGCCATTCAATGTGATCATGGCTGATCATCCCCAATCAGTACCCAGTTCCTGCCTTCTCCCCATATCCCCTGACTCCGCTATCTTTAAGAGCCCTATCTAGCTCTCTCTTGAAAGTATTCAGAGAACCGGCCTCCACCGCCCCCTCTGAGGCAGAGAATTCCACAGGCTCACAACTCTCTGTGTGAAAAAGTGTGTCCTTTTTGTAAATCAGCATCTGCAGTTCCTTGTTTCGACACTCAAAACGGTTTCATTTGGTGAGACAGCAGCCCTGGCCCAATGTTTTGCAAAGATCTTTACTTCCATTTTGTTTGCCGTGCCTGCCCCCCCCTAAAACCCCCCCACCCCATGAAGAAGTCTGAAGGGTCTTGACCCGAAACGTCACCTATTCATTTTCTCCAGAGATGCTGCCTGACCCGCTGAGTTACTCCAGCCCTTTGTGTCTATCTTCCCTTTACTCTCTCTCCGCGGAGTCACAAGTCACAGGTTGTAGGAGTGGAATTAGGCCATTCGGCCCATCGAGTCTACTCTGCCATTCAATCATGACTGACCTCTGCCTCCTAATCCCATTTTCCCGTCTACTCCCCCTAACCACTGACACCCGTTCTAATCAAGAATTTGTCTTATCTCTGCCTTAAAAATATCCACTGACTTGGCCTCCACAGCTCTCAGTGGCAATGAGTTCCACAGATTATCCCCTCCTCTGACTAAAGAAGTTCCTCCTCACCTCCTTTCCAAAAGAGGGGGTCCTACCCCCTGCTGCATTGATGCAGCACCTCCCACAATTACCCCCCTCTATCCACCCACCCTCATCTGCCTCCCCCCCACCCTCCACAACCCTCTGCGGTTGAGGTCCATGAATGATACATTTGGCGAGCTTTTATTTCTGGAGGTACGGCGACTATTGTGTCAGCAGACAAAAGGAGACATTGGTGTGGAAGCGAGAGGCGGCGGCCTGCTGTGAAAATCCATCAAGTGTATAATAGCCGCCTATTTGCTTAGGCTCTGCTCGGCCAAGATCATGAACAAAGCCGCATATCAGCACACACTGTGGCTGAGGGGCCTAGCCCCCCCCCCCCCACCACCACCACCCCCCCCAAACCCTTTGAAGCTCCGCATGTGTCATCCCCTCTGGAGCCGACCCGACCTGCCCACAATCTGCATCTTTTACGGCCCGTCTTTTGCACATCAAAAACAAAAATGTCATCATCTCCTCATGTCCAGGTCCTTGCGCACTTCAGAAGGTGAATGGTGAATGGAATGGTCTGGGGTTGTGGGGGGTGGGGAGGGTTGGAAGCGAGATGGCTGTGGAAGGGGGGGGGGGGGGTGGTGCATTTGGTGCCTAGGTGACAATGTGAGGACAGGAAACCTTTGATCTTGACTCTGCATTGGGCCGAGGTGTAAAGCCTGATAAGGGGCTGAATTGTCCAAATTCCTTACAGGGGACTCGGAGTCTTTCATTCGGGGATTACTAGCAAGAGTGTCGGTCAGGGCAAACAACGCCGAACAACAAAAAAAACAGTTGATGAAAAATTTGGTGTTTGTCCACTTTTGTGCTGCAAATAGCAAGGCCCAGTCAAACTTGTAAATGGTTTTGTACTGCACCCGAATAAAGCGCAATTGAAAGAGCTGAAGTAAAAGATTATAAAACCTCCGCAAAATACCCCGCCAAACGAGAACCAGCAAACAAGTCAAGTCACATTTATTTATATAGCACATTTAAAAAACAACTCTCGTTGGCCAAAGGGCTTTACATTTGTTATAAGAATAGTACAACAAAACAAACTACATACATATATACATGTAGCCCTCACTCAGAGGACGTCAGGAAAGGCTTGGGAGTATAGATAAGTCTTTAGTCTTGACTTAAAAGAGTCGATGGAGGGGGCAGTTCTGATGGGAAGGGGGATGCTGTTCCACAGTCTAGGGGCTGCAACCGCAAAGGCGCGGTCGCCCCTGAGCTTATGCCTAGACCGCGGGATATTCAGCAGCCCCAAGTCGGCCGATCTGAGGGGCCTGGAGGTGGAGTGGTGGGTGAGAAGACTTTATATGTAGGTGGGGGCAAGCCCATTGAGGGCTTTGTAGACATGGAGGAGTATCTTGAAGTTTATACGGAACCGCACAGGGAGCCAGTGGAGAGAGGCCAGGATCGGGGTGATGTGGTCCCTTTTTCGGGTGCCCGTCAGGAGTCTCGCTGCGGCGTTTTGGACCAGTTGCAGGCGGGACAGGGAAGATTGGCTGATGCCAGTGTAAAGGGAGTTGCAGTAATCTAGGCGGGAGGAGATGAATGTGTGGATGATCTTTTCCAGGTCATCAAACTGGAGGAATTGGAACGTCGCCCATTCCTTCTCTCCAGAGCTGCATTGCTGCCTGACCCCAGTATTTTGTGTCTATCTTCGGTGTGAGCAAGCAGTTCCTTCCTACACACTTAGAATGGAGGTTTTCACACTTATGAATGCATAAACCCACGAGAAAGTTTGTTTCACATCATCTTTGCTTTGCATACATGTTTTACGCTGAATAAAGGTTGCTTTTGGAAATGAAAAGGATTTGAAATCCAGGGGGCTCGGACCCTCCTGCTGAGTGGAATCCACGGAAGCAAGTGGAATCCAAATTCCAGAGCCACCCGCAATGTGTGGGAAGGAGCTGGAGATGCCGGTTTGTATCGAAGGTGGACGCACAAAGCGCTGGAGTAACTCAGCGGGCCGGGCAGCATCTCTGGAGAAAAAGGACGGGTGATGCTTCGGGTCTGAAGAAGGGTTCCGACCAAAAACGTCACCCGTGCTTTTTCTCCTGTGATGCTGCCCGACCCGCTGAGTTCCTCCAGCATTTTGTGTCCATTATCAGCAACGCAATCATTTTTAATAGACAATAGACAATAGGTGCAGGAGTGGGCCATTCAGTCCTTCGAGCCAGCACCGCCATTCATAGAAACATAGAAACATAGAAAATAGGTGCAGGAGTAGGCCATTCGGCCCTTCGAGCCTGCACCGCCATTCAATATGATCATGGCTGATCATCCAACTCAGTATCCCGTACCTGTCTTCTCTCCATACCCTCTGATCCCTTTAGCCACAAGGGCCACATCTAACTCCCTCTTAAATATAGCCAATGAACTGGCCTCAACTACCTTCTGTGGCAGAGAATTCCAGAGATTCACCACTCTGTGTGAAAAATGTTTTTCTCATCTCATTCCTAAAAGATTTCCCCCTTATCCTTAAACTGTGACCCCTTGTTCTGGACTTCCCCAACATCGGGAACAATCTTCCTGCATCTAGCCTGTCCAACCCCTTAAGAATTTTGTAAATGTTCAATGTGATCATGGCTGATCATCAGTACCCCGTTCCCGCCTTCTCCCCATATCCCCATGACTCCGCTATCTTTAAGAGCTCTATCTAACTCTCTCTTGAAAGCATCCAGAGAATTGGCCTCCACTGCCTTCTGCCTTAATACACACGAGATGGTTAGGATTAGGATTTTAATACACGCTATGCATATGTTAACTGTCCCTGTCCCCAGGCAAACTCAGGCGAATTGCCTTTTGTTCCAACACTGTGTCTTTTATTGTAAACGCCACCTATCCAGAGATGGTTCTCCAGAGATGCTGCCTGACTCGCCGAGTTACTCCAGCACTTTGTGTCTTCTGCTTTCGTTGAGTTTCTTATTGTCCCGGGTGCCGAGGTGTCAGTACGGCTGATGGATGATCTATTTCATGGCTGATCTATTGTAAATTTTATCATCTTTATTTTTGGAAAGAATTGATGTTAGACCCCAGTTGAATACACAGATCTCATGGATATAAGAATAGACACTGACAATTGGAGTAACTCAGCAGATGAAGCAGCATCTCTGGAGAACATGGACACAAACTGCTGCACTAACTCAGCCAGTTTCTGTGCGTATGGCTCCAGGACTTTATATCACTAGAAAATTTCATTGCAGGTAGGCTAATGGTTTAGTTTAGTTTAGTATTGTCACGTGTACGGAGATACAGTGAAAAGCCTTTGTTTGCATGTTATCCAGTCAGATAAAAGACTATACATGAATATAATCAGGCCTTCCACAGAGCACAGATGAAGGGTAAAGAGTAAGGCATTTAGTGCATAGACGCAGTCACGGTGGCGCAGATGTAGAGTTGCTGCCTGACAGTAAAATGCAGCGCCAGAGACCCAGGTTCGATCCCGACTACGGGTGCTGTCTGTACGCAGTTTGTACATTTTCCCTGTGACCTGCGTGGGTTTCCTCCGAGATCTTCGGTTTCCTCCCACACTCCAAAGACGTACAGGTTTGTAGGTTAAATTGGCTTGGTAAATGTAAAATAATTGTCCCTAGTGGGTGTAGGACGGTGTTAATGTGCGGGGATCGCTGGGTCGGTGCGGACCCGGTGGGCCGAAGGGCCTGTTTCCACGCTGCATCTCCAAACTAAACTAAACGTAACAATAACGTAACAATCTGCTTTACAACTGGATTTGGCAATAATATGCTGGCCAAGATATAATTGCAAATGGAAAGAAACTGAAGGTGCTGAGAATTAGAATCAATACTAGAAACGCAGGAAATGTTCTGTCAGCTTCTCAGTTACTGGTTTATTATTGTCATACAGTGTAAAGCTTGTGTTTGCATGTTACCCAGTCAAGTCAGATAACATTACTTGTGATTACAATCAAGCCATATACAAGTACACAAGGTAGTAGTCGATCTGAAGAAGGGTCTCGACTCGAAAGTCACCCATTCCTTTGCTCCAGAGATGCTGCCTGTCCCGCCGAGTTACTCCAGCATTTTGTGTCCATCTTCGGCTAAACCAGCATCTGCAGTTCCTTCCATTACAGGTAATTTAATTTGGTTTAGTTTAGAGATACAGCGAAGATTCAGGCCCTTCGGCCCAGCGAGTCCACACCCGTTCAGCGATCCCCGCACATTAACACCAGTCCTACACACACACTAGGGACAATTTACAATTATACCAATTAACCTACGAACCTGTACGTCTTTGGAGTGTGGGAGGAAACAGGAGCTCCTGAAGAAAACCCACGCAGGTCGCAGGGAGAACGTACAAACTCAGTACAGACAGCACCCGTAGTCAGGATCGAACCAGGGTCTCTGGCGCTGTAATGCTGGTTTACACCGAAGCCAGACGCAAAATGCTGAAGTAACTCAGCGGGACGGGCAGCATCTCTGGAGAGAAGGCCACGAAGAGTCGCCAGGTCGTCCGGCACCATCTTGCACCTGTGGAGAGAGAAGAAAAGATTTTTCAGATCAAAAACCCTTCACAGACAAAAATCTAGTGGTGGAGAACAGTCTCAACCTGAAACTTCACCCATTTCTTCTCTCCAGAGATGCTGCCTGATCCCGCTGAGTTACTACAGCTTTTTGTGTCTATCTTTGGTGTAAACCATCATCTGCAGTTCCTTCCCACACATAGTAAACCTAGTGCTCTTCTACTTCAAAAAGCGCACAACTTTTCACCTGAAAGTGGAGACTAGGTTCAGCTCCTCTGAAATGTGGCACGTGTGACAGTTCAGAACTCCCGCAGTCCTTCCTCTTCCTCCTTCCTGCCAAGGATGTTTGTTCTATCTGGGGGAAACAAGGTTATTATTTAATATAAAAAACATATTTTATATTTTATAGTTTTATATGAATCTGTGCTATTTATGCTGTTAACTGCCTATGTTCTTAAAGGGCCTGTCCCACTTACGCGATCTTTTCGGCGACGTGCCGGCACCCATCGTAATCGCAGCAGGTCACCGAAAAATGTCAACATGTTGAAAATCCAGCGGCGACCAGAAAAAGGTACGACTCTTTGGGCGACTAGTCACGACCATACAGGCATCACCCCGCGATGCTGTTTTTAATTGTATTTTTGTTTAGACCTGTTTATATGGAAAGCTCTTTGTGGTTGCATTCAATTGTATGAAAAGTGTTATACAGATAAAGTTATATATATATATTAAAATTACTGCAGATTTCTTCATGAAGTCGATACATGTTAAATAAAGGCCATTAGTGTCACAGCGTCATGAAGAGATACAGCACAGGAACAGGCCATTCGGCCCGCAGAGTTCACACTGACCATCAAGCACCCGTTTTTATACTGATCCTACACTAACCCTTTTATTCTTTCCACACTCCAAAGACGTAAAGGTTTGTAGGTGAATTAACTTGGTGCAGTTGTAAATTGTCCCTAGAGTGTGTAGGATAGTGTTAAGGGCTTGGCCCACTGTACGTGGTAATTCAAGAGTTTTCCCGAGTTTCCCCTGATTCGAACTCGGAGAATTACGGTAATAGCCGCTCGTGGGTACTCGGGGCTCTCGTGGACATTTTTCAACATGTTGAAAAATCTTCACGAGCTTACCGCATTTCCCAAGTATCTGCCGTTAGCGTTACAAGCCGCTAAGAGACATCCCGAGCTCCAACGTACCTGCTACGTACATTCTACGTACTTACCACGAGTTTGATTTTTTTTAAACTCGGGAGAGCTCTTGAATTGCCTCGTATAGTGGGACAACCCCTTTAGTGTGCAAGGATCGCTGGTCGCCTCTGACTCGGTGGCCTGAAGGGCCTATTCTTCCGCGCTGTATTTTTCCTATATCTGAGGAAAGACATTGTTGCCATAGAGGGAGTACAGAGAAGGTTCACCAGACTGATTCCTGGGATGTCAGGACTTTCATATGAAGAAAGACTGGATAGACTTGGCTTGTACTCGCTAGAATTTAGAAGATTGAGGGGGGATCTTATAGAAACTTACAAAATTCTTAAGGGGTTGGACAGGCTAGATGGAGGAAGATTGTTCCCGATGTTGGGGAAGTCCAGAACTAGGGGGTCACAGTTTAAGGATAAGAGGGGAAGTCTTTTAGGACCGAGATGAGAATCATTTCTTACACTGAGAGTGGTGAATCTGTGGAATTCTCTGCCACAGAAGGTAGTTGAGCCCAGTTCATTGACTATATTTAAGAGGGAGTTAGATGTGGCCCTTGTGGCTAAAGGGATCAGGGGGTATGGAGAGAAGGCAGGGATGGGATACTGAGTTGGATGATCAGCCATGATCATATTGAATGCCGGTGCAGGCTCGAAGGGCCGAATGGCCTACTCCTGCACCTATTTTCCATGTTTCTATGTAAAGTAATCTAAAAAAAGAGGGTTGTACGGAGGAACCGCAGATGCTGGTTTAAACCAAAGATAGACACACAATGCTGGAGTAACTCAGTGGGACAGGCAGCATCTTTGGAGAGAAGGAATGGCTGACGTTTTGGGTCGAGAGCCTTCTGAAGAAGGGTCTCGACCCGAAACGTCACCCATTCCTTCTCTCCAGAGATGCTGCATTTCCCGCTCAGTTACTCCAGCATTGTGTGTCTATCTTTGGTTTAAAAAAACGAGGTTATTGAGCATTGACAGAGATGCGTACAAACAGAGTCCTTAATGGCGATTAAAAGGCGAAAGATGTAAAAAGGGAGGTTTTGAAAGGGATGAATGGGGACGTTGGTCCCAGGGACTGGTGTGGGCACAATGTACTCTCCCCTCCCCTGCCGTGCAGGCAAAGACCGTCATTCTCTCAACCATTAGTCATGGCTCGGTGGATAGCACTCTCACCCCTGTGTCAGAAGGTCAGGGTTTTTCACTAAACCAAACACTTTAGCTCATGGATGGCCCCGCAGCAGAAGCGACCACGCATCGGGGCTGGAAACTGGAAACTGGAAACTGGAAGTATCCCGAGCTAATTCTGCTACCACCATCATCTACCGTCCCAAGTGACGGCTCCCCACTGATTGTCGCTGGAAGCTTGCGTCCTTTTCAGGACTGACGATGACAGCGAGGACAACATTTGTAACAAGATGGACACGAGAAGAAGAAGAAGGAGCTCGTGGGCTTCACCTCTCGACGTGTGTTCTTGCAACCCTCAACAATTTTTCACGTTTTGATAGTCAGCGTCTTTCTACCTGGAGGGCACGGTGGCGCAGCGGGTAGAGCTGCTGCCCCACAGCACTAGGGACCCAAGTTCGATCCTGACCTCGGGGGTGCTGTCTGTGTGGAGTTTGCATGTTCTCCCTGTGACCCTGTGGGTTTCGTATGGGTTCTCCACTTTCCTCCCATATCCCAAAGATTTGCAGCTTTAATTGGCCTTTGTAAATAGTCCACAGTGTGTAGGGAGTGGATGAGGAAAACAAGTGTGAGCGGGTGATCGATGGCCTTGGCGGGCTGCATGGTGCTGCATCTCTAACTAAACCAAACTAAACTAAACCAAACCAAACCAAAGCCTGCCAAACTACATTGCGTCTTTTTCATGAGTTCTGCACGGAGTTTGTACGTTGATGCAGCAAAGGGTTCAGAAACAAGGAACTGCAGGTGCTGGTTTACCTAGGGAAGACACAAAATGCTGGAGTAACTCAGCAGGTCAGGCAACATCCCTGGAGAACATGGACGTTTCAGGTCGGGACCCAGGTCTTCCGACAGCAGACTGCATGTAGCCAGATCTGAAACGTCGCCTATCCATGTTCTGCAGAGATGCTGCCGAACCCGTTGAGTTACTCCAGCACTTTGTGTCTTTCTGCCTAAATGTGACCCATTTCCCTCCATTCCCTGCAGATCTAAAATATTGTTCTATTGCCTTTCCTTCCACCCCTGTTAATTCTTTAAACACTCCTCAAAATGTATCCACTATAAGTGTACGTATAATATCACGTGGAGAAGGAAAAGGGTGTAAATGTACAAAGACTTTCTCCCAGGGTATGGGAAATCAAGAGCATCTTTGTGCTACAGTTGGGAGGAAACCAGAGCAAGTCCGCACCAACCAGCGATCTCGGTCTCCAAATTTGAGGAAGGACATTCTTGCTATTGAGGGAGTGCAGCGTAGGTTAACGAGATTAATTCCCAGGGATGGCGGGACTGTCATATGTTGAAAGAATGGAGCGACTGGGCTTGTACACACTGGAATTTAGAGGGATGAGAGGCTATCTTATTGAAACATATAAAATTATTAAGGGATTGGACTTGCTAGAGGCAGGAAACATGTTCCCGATGTTGGGGGAGTCCAGAACCAGGTGCCACAGTTTAAGAATAAGCCATTTAGAACGGAGATGAGGAAAAACGTTTTCAGCCAGAGAGTTGTGAATCTGTGGAATTCTCTTCCTCAGAAGGCAGTGGAGGCCGATTCACTGGATGCTTTCAAGGGAGATAGAACTCTTAAAGATAGCGGAGTCAAGGGATATGGGGGCAAGGCAGGAATAGGGTACGGATTGCGGATGATCAGCCATGATCACAGTGGATGGCTGTGCTGGCTTGAAGGGCCGAATGGCCTACTCCTGCACCTATTATCTACTGTCCAACGCTGTGCCACCGTGTCACCCATGCTGTGCCACTGTGCTGCCCATCCACTTTGCCAAACCCCAGCTCCGAACCTTATAGCCAAAATACAGCTGAAATCATCTCCTCTCTGTTATCAATCAGTTTAATCTGCTTTGCATGCACTGCAGGGACTGGACATCCTGAGGTGTGCTGAATGTGGTCGGAGAATGCGGCAGCTCTTTGTTATGCATGGATCTGACCATCTTCCTGATGTCATCCTTAATCTGCTGAGGAATGCTGGAGCTGCTGAACACAACCAAAGATCTTTGTACACAACTGTGTTCTGCAGGGCTCACTTTACCTTGTTTTACAATGGGCTGGAGCCTATTCGCTCTGTGAATGCTGCAGTCGTTGCTGGGAATGTCAAAGAGAATCTGGAAGAGGAGGCAAGGGTCCTTGTCACGGTCTTTCCCGAACGTCCGCGTGGCAGAGGACTCGCTGACTTACGGACTCGAAGGGTCTCGACCCAAAACGTCACCCATTCCTTCTATCCAGAGATGCTCCCTGCCCCACTGAGTTACTCCAGCACTTTGTGTCTGTCTTCGGTTTAAACCAGCGTCTGCAGTTCCTTCCTACTGATTTACGGACTGTTTAGTTTAGAGGTACAGTACGGAAACAGGCCCATTCGGCCAACCGAGTCCGCGCCGACCAGCGATCACCCCGTACACTAACACTATCCTACTACACACGGGGGACAATTTACAATTTTACCAAAGTCAATTAACCTGCAAAAACCTCTAACGTCTTTGGACTGTGGGAGGGAACCGGAGAACCTGGAGAAAACCCATGCGGTCACGGGAGAACGTGTAAACTCCGTGAGGACAGCACCCGTGGTCAGGATTGAACCCGGGTCTCGGGCGCTGTAAGGGCAGCAACTCTACTCCTGCGCCACCGTGCTGCCCATCAGCTCACTGTCGTCATCATACATTACTTCACATCCTGTGTGTGAATGTGTGTGAGTGATTGGTGGTGGTCGGAGGGGCCGTAGGCGCAGATTGGCAGCCACGCTTCCGTCAGTCTGCCCCAGGGCAGCTGTGGCTACAGAAGTAGCTTACCACCACCGAGTGTGACTGAGGAGTGAATGAATAATGCGATGTAAAGCGCCTTGAGTATTAGAAAGGCGCTATATAAATCCCATCCATTACTATTATTATTATCCTCCTTCACAAGCCACTTTGTGCCATTGGTCATGTTGCCTCCCCATCTCCAGCACACCTATAATGCTCGACTCGTACGCCCCCCCACCTCCCACCTCCCCCTCCTCCCCAGTCCAGGGTGGATGGTGGCGCAGTGGTAGAGTTGCTGCCTCACAGCACCAGCGACCTGGGTTCAATCCTGACTACGGGTGCTGTCTCTATGGAGTTTGTACGTTCTCCCTGTGACCATGTGGGTTTTCGCCAGGAGCTCCGGTTTCCTCCCAAAATCCAAAGACGTGCAGGTTTGTAGGTTAATTGGCTTCTATAAATTGGCCCTGGTGTGTAGGATGTGAAACTGGGATAACATAGATATATTGTACAGGTGATCATAGTTCAGCGCGGACTCGGTGGGCTAAAGGGCCTATTTCCACACAGAATCTCTAAACTAAACTAATGTTGGTGGAAAGACAGCACCCCTTGAATTGCAAATCTATCTATTGAGGCCTCTGGCTGGGCACTTGCTGACGTACAGTAGCTCATCTCCACAAACAGCTGATGTGTAGAGATGTTGGTGAGCTTTCTATTTCATTGCATTATTGTGCTGGGCCCAGGACAGATTATTAGAGATGATGAAGCAGGGTCTCCACCCTGAAACGTCTCCCATTCCTTCTATCCAGACATGCTGCCTGTCCCCCCCTCGTTACTCCAGCATTTTGTGTCTTTCATCAGAGATGATGATCACCCCCCATAAGACAAGAGGTACAGAGGTGTGAAAACACATTACCCCCAAATTCAGAGACAGTTTCTTCCCGGCTGTCATCGGCCAACTGAACCATCCTACCAACAACTAAAAAGCGGTCCTGAGCTGCTGTGCACCTCATTGAAGACCATCGGACTATCTTTAATCGGACCTCACTGGACTTTATTTTGCACTAAACATTATTCCCTCTATCCTGTATCTGTACACTGTGGATGGCTTGATTGTAATCATGTATAGTCTATCCGCTGACTGGTCAGCATGCAACAAAATAGATTTTCATTGTAACTCGGTACACGTGACAATAAACTAAACAGGATGGCGGGACTGTCATATGTTGATAGATTGGAGCGGCTGGGCTTGTATACTCTGGAATTTAGAAGGATGAGAGGATATCTTATTGAAACATATAAGATTATTAAGGGTTTGGACACGCTAGAGGCAGGTAACATGATCCCGATGTTGGGGGAGTCCAGAACCAGGGGCCATAGTTTAAGAATAAGTGGTAAGCCATTTAGAACAGAGATGAAGAAAAACATTTTCACACAGCGGAGGTGGAGGCCGGTTCTCTGGATGCTTTCAAGAGAGAGTTTATCTAACTCTCTCTTGAAAGTATCCGGAGAACCAGCCTCCAGGGATAGCGGAGTTAAGGGATATGAAGAGAAGGCAGGAACGGGGTACTGATTGGGGATGATCAGCCATGATCACATTGAATGGCGGTGCTGGCTCGAAGGGCCGAATGACCTACTCCTGCACCTATTGTCTATTGTCTATTGTCTAAACTAAAAGTGCAGTGAAAAGCTTTGGCTTGCATGCTGTCAGTCAAAGAAAGGCTATACAAGATTACAATCGAGCCGTCCACGGTGTACAGATAAAGGATACACGGTACAACATTTAGTACAAGATAAAGTCCGATTAAAGATAGTTTTAAGGTTTCCAATGTATTAGATGGGAAGTCAGGACCGCACTCTAGCTGGTGGGAGGCCGGTTCAGTTGCCTGATAACAGCTGCTTAGAAACTGTGCCTGAATCTGGAGGTGTGTGTTTTCACACTTCTGTACCTCTTGCCTGATGGGAGAGGGGAGAAGAGGGAGATGACCGGAGGCGAGACTCGTCATTGATTATGCTGCTGGCCTTGCCGAGGCAGCGTGAGGTGTAAATGGAGTCAATGGAAGGCAGGCTGGTTTGTGTGCTGGCCTGTAGTGGGTCCACAACTCTCCCCAAAGGTGTTCCCCAAACCATGATTTATTATTAATGTTTAATGTTTTATGTGTCATTCCTAACTGTCTTAAAGATAGCGGAGTCAGGGGATATGGGGAAAAGGCAGGAACGGGGTACTGATTGGGGATGATCAGCCATGATCACATGGAATGGCGGTGCTGGCTCGAAGGGCCGAATGGCCTACTCCTGCACCTATTGTCTATTGTCTATTGTCACTGTATGTCGTCACTTGCGGGTGGAGCACCAAGGCAAATTCCTTGTATGTGAATACTTGGCCAATAAACGTATTCATTCATTCATTCATTCATTCATTCATTCATTCATTCATTCATTCATTCATTCATTCATTCATTCATTCATTCATGCTGTGATGCATCCCAGTGAAATGCTTTCTATGGCGCATCTGTAGAAGTTGGTGAGAGTTGCAGCCAATGTGTTCTTTTTGTCAGGGTGATCCAAGGCTGAATATAGTGCAAGAGTGATGTCTATCAGATCTCCCCTCAGCCTCCTGGGCTCCAAATGAATAAAGCCCTGTACTGCTCAACCTCTCCCGGCAGCTCAGCCGCTCGAGTCCTGGAAACATCCTTGTAAAGCATAGAAACATAGAAAATAGGTGCAGGAGTAGGCCATTCGGCCCTTCGAGCCTGCACCGCCATTCAATATGATCAGTATCCTGTACCTGCCATCTCTCCATACCCCCTGGTCCCTTTAGCCACAAGGGCCACATCTAACTCCCTCTTAAATATAGCCAATGAACTGGCCTCAACTACCTTCTGTGGCAGAGAATTCCAGAGATTCACCACTCTGTGTGTAGGACACACTCTCTGTGCATAAAGGACAAGGTTACAACTTCCGAGATAATGTCACACGATTTATTAACCAACCACGGTTTTCCAAAAGAATATAAATGTGCAGTAGATGAAAGTGTCTTGCCGTATGAGAGATTTTATATCATGTTTTTATTCTTACTTTCTGGCAATGAAATCTTAAGTTGTTAAACAGGACCTCAGGGTGCGGGGGAGAGATCACAGCAAATTGCAGTTTGCCCTCAGGCCATGACCAGGTTTGTCAGAGCTGTGAAGAGATGTCCAACCGGGCCCAATGCTTCCTCTGAAGTGCAACTCGCTCTCTCTCTCTCTCTCTCTCTCTCTCTCTCTCTCTCTCCTCGCCTCCCAACTTTCCCTCCCTCTCTCTCTCACTCTCTCCCTCTCTCTCTCTCTCTCTCTCTCTCTCTCTCTCTCTCTCTCTCTCTCTCTCTCTCTTCTCATCTCTCTCTCTCTCTCTCTCTCTCTCTCATCTCTCGTCTCTCTCACTCACTCTCATCTCCATATGTCGGTCTCTCTCATCATCCATCTAGCTCCTCTCTCTCTCTCCCCTCAGTCTCTCTCCCATCAGTCAGGTTCAGGTGTTCCGTTCACCGGGATTGCTCGGTCCTCGCTCTGCTCCTTCGTCGAACCTCGCTGTGGTCTCGGATTTCTAGGCTTCTCTTCCTCTCTATTCTCGTCGTGACGGACTCCGTCAAGGGCGTCGTAGGGAGGTGGTGCTTAGCCTCAGGCGTCTGGTCCTTCCCACGGCTAATTACCTTGAAGATGGTTGGCGTCCTCGAGTCTCGCAATGTCATTTCTTTGTTGGCTCGAGTCTCACCATCTCCGGTTCTCTCTTCATGCGTCTCGGTGAGTCTCCTACGGGAGCGTCATGAGCTCTCTCCAGGGGTCCTGCGTCCGGAATTCGTTTCCGTCATGACCTAGTCTACTTGCTCTGCACATTCCTCTCATCGCTCTCGTCCTCTCTCTCCTCTCCCCTCTCCCTCCCATCTCCTCTCCTCCCCCTCACTCTCTCCCTCTCCCTCTCTCCCATCTCCTCTCCTCCCCCTCACTCTCTCCCTCTCCCTCTCTCGCTCTTATCTCCTCTCCCTCCCAACTATTTCTCTCTCTCCTCCTCTCCCCCTCTCCCTCCCAACTCTCCCTCGCTCTCTCTCCTACACCCTCCCTCTCCAAACTCACACTCCTCCCTCCCAACTCTCCCTCTCTCTTTCTCTCCCTCTCTCCCCCTCTCTCACCCCTTCCTCTCCCTTTCCCATACAACTCCCTCTCTTTCTTTCCCTCGTATTCTCTCTTTTCCTCTCACTGTTTCTAGGACTTCCCTCTATCTCTCCCCCTTAACCGGACCCTCCTAGGTGGGGCACAGGAAGAAGGGGGGGGGGGGGTATTTGTAGGTTAGTTAGCAAAAATTGGAAAATTCAGTGTTCATACCACAGGGTTGAAAGCTACCCAAGCGGAATATGAGGTGCTGTGGCCTGACTCTGGCAATGGAGGAGGCCCACGACAGAAAGATCAGGATGGGAATGGGAAGGGGAGTTAAAATGGTGAACAACCGGGAGATCCTGCAGGCTCATGGAAATGGTCACCCAGTCTACGCATGGTCTTGCCGATGTAAAGGAGGCTTCATCAGGAGCACTGAATACAGAAGATCACAAGGAATAAGAGTAGAATGAGGCCATTCGGCCCACCACTTCTACTCCGCCATTCAATCGTGGCTGCTCTATCTCTCCCTCCTATCCCCATTCTCCTGCCTTCTCCCCATAACCTCTGACACCCGTACTAATCAAGATTCTATCTATCTCTGCCTTAAAAATATCCACTGACTTGGCCTCCACAGCCTTCTGTGGCAATGAATTCCACAGATTCACCACCCTCTGACTAAAAAAATGTCTCCTTATCTCCTTCCTGAAAGAACGTCCTCTAATTCTGAGGCTGTGACCTCCAGTCCTAGACTCTCCCACGAGTGGAAACATCCTCTCCACGTCCTCTCTATCCAAGCCTTTCTCTCTCTCTTAGACGAGGTTAGAGGTGCATGTGGAAGGGTTGTGGGGTTCCCTGGATGGGTAGGAGGGAGGCAGTGGGAAGTGTCGGGACAGGTGGTACATCTCCTGTGGTTGCAGTGGAAAGTACCTGGAGATGAGGTGGGCAATATGGAAAGAATAGAAACAAATTGGACCAGATGAGTGTAGGGTTTGGGCGGCACAGTGGGAGAGTTGATTAGCACGAATGTCAGGGGTAATGGGGAGAAGGCAGAAGAATGGGGTTAGGAGGGAGAGACAGATCAGCCATGATTGAATGGTGGAGTAGACTTGATGGGCCGAATGGCCTAATTTTGCTCCTCTCACTTATGATCTTATGAGCTGCTGCCTTACAGCGCCGGAGACCCGGGTTGGATCCTGACTATGGGTGCTGTCTGTACAGAGTTTGTACCTTCTCCCTGTGGCCGCGTGGGTATCCTCCGGGTGCTCAGTTTCCTCCCACACTACAAGGACGTACAGGATTTGTAGATTACTTGGCATCTGTGAGTTGTAAAATTGTCCCTAGTACGATAGTGTTAGTGTACGGGGTGATCACTGGTCTGTTTCCGCGCTGTATCTCCAAGATAAGATCTGAGGTCTAAGGATTAATGTAAGTGGGTGGTTGCTGGTCAGAGTGGACTTTAGACAATAGACAATAGGTGTAGGAGTAGGCCATTCAGCCCTTCGAGCAAGCACCGCCATTCAACGTGATCATGGCTGATCATCCCCAATCAGTACCCCGTTCCTGCCTTCTCCCCATATCCCCTGACTCTGCTATCCTTAAAAGCCCTATCTAGCTCTCTCTTGAAAGTATCCAGAGAACCTGCCTCCACCGCCCTCTGAGGCAGAGAATTCCACAGACTCACCACTCTCTGTGTGAAAAAGTGTTTCCTCGTCTCTGTTCTAAATGGCTTACCCCTTATTCTTAACCCGTGGCCCCTGGTTCTGGACTCCCCCAACATCTGGAACATGTTTCCTGCCTCTAGCGTGTCCAAACCCTTAATAATCTTACATGTTTCAATAAGATCCTCCCTCTCATTCTTCTAAACTCCAGAGTGTACAAGTCCAGCCGCTCCATTCTCTCAGCATATGACAGTCCCGCCATCCCGGGACTTTGATGGCCATGGGGCCTGTTTCCATGCTGTATTTCTCCCTGACTCTTCCACACAAAGGGTGGTGGGTGTATGGAACAAGCTGCCAGAGGAGGTAGTTGAGGCTGGGACTATCCTAGTGTTTAAGAAACAATTAGACGGGTACATGGATAGGTACACAAAATTGCTGGGGAAAATTGCTGGGTACATGGATAGGACAGGTTTGGAGGGATATGGACCAAATGTTGGCGGGTGGGACTAGTGTAGCTGGGACATACATGTTGGCCGGTGTGGGCAAGTTGTGTTTCCACGCTGTATCACTCTATAACTCTAACATCAAAGCAGACCGCATGGGTCAGTGGCGATTTAGGAATGGGCAACATATGATGTCGCAGCCGGTGAACATCCACAGCCATCAACAACTAATAAATAAAAGCAGTAGGTTAATTGGCTTGGTATAATTGTCAATTGTTCGTAGTGTGTGTAGGATGGTGTTAATGTGCGGGGATCGCTGGTCAGCGCGGACCCGGTGGGCCGAAGGGCCTGTTTCCGCAATGCATTTCTAAACCAAACTAAACTGATGAGAAAGAACCTGTGATCAAATCAGTGGATGGACATTTGGCGCTGATACGGTGACAATGGATTATCAATCCAGGACTGAAACCAACCTAATCAAGGCAGTGCTGAAATTGAACTGATCAATGACGTCCAGACTGAAACTCATCAGGCACGGGCTAAATTCATCAAGGAAATTAACAATTCTCCATGGTGAACATAAGGTGTGCAGGAGATAGACACAAAATGCTGGAGTAACTCAGCGGGCCAGGCGGCATCTCTGTAGAGAAGGAATAGGTGACGTTTTTGTTTTCAAACCCTTCTTCTGACTTCTTCACTGTCTGGTAGTCACCTGAAGAATAACATCACTGCAAGTTTCATATTCGTATAACTGGCACAACATAAAATATCTCTAAAAACGATCTTCTCAATACTACTTCCTCCCCGCTGTTATCAGACTCTTGAACGGACAACCCATATGCCAAGGATATATTCCCGATCTCCCAATCTACCTTGTTGCTGCCTATGCACTTTTCATATCTGCACTTTCTCTGTGGCAGTAATAACACCATATTCTACACCTGTTTATTTTCTCTTTTGCATTACCAGTTGTACTAATGTATGGTGCGATTGGACGTTTAGTTTAGTTTAGTTTAGAGATACAGCATGGAAACAGGCCCTTATGCCCACCGACTCTGCACCGAGCGTTTGACAGCACTGGGCCTCTACTCGCTGGAATTTAGAAGGTTGATGGGGGACCTCATTGAAACCTACAGAATAATGAAAGGCCTTAGATAGAGTGGATGTGGAAAGGATGTTTCCACTGGTGGGAGAGTCTCGGACCAGAGGTCATAGCCTCAGAATTAAAGGACGTTCTTTTAGAAATGAGGTGAGGAGGAACTTATTTAGTCAGAGGGTGGTGAATCTGTGGAACTTATTGCCACAGAGGCGCTG
Organism: Amblyraja radiata; assembly: GCF_010909765.2. Taxonomy (NCBI): domain Eukaryota; kingdom Metazoa; phylum Chordata; class Chondrichthyes; order Rajiformes; family Rajidae; genus Amblyraja; species Amblyraja radiata. The sequence goes on from NC_045964.1 coordinate 62,863,694, forward strand.
TGGAGGCCAAGTTAATGGATATTTTAAAGGCAGAGATAGATAGATTCTTGATTAGAATTTGTCTATCTTGGGTAATGGTTATGGGGAGAAGGCAGGAAAATGGGATAGGAGGCAGAGATCAGACACGATTGAATGGCCGACTGGACTCGATGGGTTGAATGGACTAATTCTACTCCTATAACTTATGAACTTGTGTCTATCGTCGGTTTAAACTAGCATCTGCAGTTTCTTCCTACACATGATAAGGGAATAACGTGTAGTGGCAAGGTGAAGTCAGTAAAGTCCGATCAAAGATAGTATGAGGGATCACCAATGAGGTCGTTTATCGCCTGCCATTGGAGGTGACCCAAAGTGAGACAGTGGAGCCCTTTCATCCTGAAGTGTGTGTGTGTGTGCGCGCATGTATGTGTGTGGGAGAGAGAGTGTGAGACAGAGAGTGTGTGTGCGTGAGTGGGTGGATGGGAAGGGGATCAGGGTGACCATTTCGTTGCAGGGGCGGGGTTTAACACAGCTCTGATTCCACCCTTGAGACGCCCGCCCCAGGACACTCCAGAATTGGGAATGTCCGCTCACGTCTGAAATTGGTACCGGCGTGTGTGTGTGTGTGTGTAACAGCGCAAAGCCACAGGAGAGCAAGGCGAGGCGGAGAGGGAAAACGCGAGCCCATTGCCCCAATCCCCTCGCCTCAACTACATGTGTGTGGGAGGCCGGTTGATGTAAGGTGAGTGTAATTAATTTTTTAAAAGACCAAGCTCAGGAGGGGAGGTCAGGGACGAACATCCCGAGTGCTGGCGTTGGGACAGCGCCGTGGAGTCCAAGCGTTGTGTCGTTTTAAACAAAGAGATAGCGTGCGAGTGTTTTGGGGAAAACAAACTCCACTGCCAAACGCTTTACATTCGGGTTTGACTTAATTCATTAGGCACGGTTCTCTTGTTTGGCGGAATCTCATCGCCATGGGTTTGCGGCATGTGGAATGTACATAAAAGTTGGGCTAAGCTGACGGCTCTGTCGGGACTGGGCATCCTGGATGGGAATTCATTTGACCGTCCCGTTTAAAAACCCATCCTTGCAATAACATGCTGGAGTAACGCAGCGGGCCAGACGCCGAGTTATTCCACCAATCTGTGCCTTTTTATTTAGTAAACCAGCATCTGCAGTTCCTTGTGTCTACTGTAGCCTTGGCGATTGCTATTACCTCAAAGAACTGGCTGCAAAGTCGCTTCCCATCCCCCGGGAGTTTAGTTGTGGTTAGAGACACAGCGCGGAAACACTGGCCCTTCGGCCCACCGAGTCCGCACCAACACTATCTCTCCCCCCCACACACACACACTAGGGATAATTTTACAATTTTACACCAAGCCAATTAGACTACCTGTACGTCTTTGGAGTGGGAGGAAATTCGAATACAAATCTATGCAGGTCGCCGGGTGAACAACATACAAACTCCGTGCAGAAAGCACCCGTGGTCAGGATTAAACCCGGGTCTCTGGCGCTGTTAAGGCAGCAACTCTACCGCTGCGCCACCCAAAGTTGTTTTAAAAGGCTACTGATCAGACTCGCTTGCTCAAACGTAAACAAGAGACCATCCAATTTCACTGCCAATATCTCCAAGCAGCGCACAAAATGCAGTCATTTCAGCACAGGGCTTCCTCGCACTAGACTTGTAGATCTTCAACCCAGAGACATTAGGCTAGACAAACTAGGTACTAATGTCTGGCCACTCCACGCGGCTCCAGTTTATTGTGATTATTTTAACCCTTACGTTGCCGGCACTATAAACCCCAGTCCCAGGTAGCTGGGCGAAACCAACTGCACAACGCGTGCAATGAAAATCACTCCAGCTTTTTTTATTTAATGTGTGTGCCTATCTTCATATCAATGAAATGCCCATCTCCCGCTCCTGGTTGAAGTTTGGATCTTCTGGTTTCCTGGGGCAGATTTAATTCACCCTCCCACCCCACCCCCAGAAGAGAAAATAAAAAGGCCAGTCTATCGCTCAGCTAGATATCTTAATCATGGGTGTCCCCAGAGAGATAGAGAGAGGTCTCTGTGATTCCAAGTGTCGTGGGAGACGGAGGGGTTCCAGCAGATAGGGTGGGGTTTTTTTAGTAGGAAGGAACTGCAGATGCTGGTTTAAACCGAAGGTAGACATGAAAAGCTGGAGTAACTCAGCGGGACGGGCAGCATCTCTGGACTGAAGAAGAGTCTCGACCCGAAGCGCCACCCATTCCTTCTCTGCAGAGATGCTGCCTGGCCCGCTGAGTGAGTTCAGCTTGTGGTGTCCATCTAGGGTGCTTTTTAGGATATATTCTGAAAGTGGAGAGGGTGGGGGGAGGGTTTTTTGTGGTGGTTGGGGTGGGTCCCGTGGAGTCTTCTAGCTGGGGGGAGGTGGGGGGTGGTGGACCAAGAGGCGACGTGAGGAACTGCAGATGCAGGGCACTCGAAATCTACTCATCGTGTCAGGCAGCATCTGTGGAAGGAGAGAATCGATGGACGATTGAATTAACTGCAGATACTAAGATAGACACCAAATCAGGGCTTCCCAACCTTTTTCGTCCCGTTTACCCCTGGAAACTTTAATAGCACATAACAAAGCTATTTCACTAATTTATGAACAACTAATGATGAACAGAAACCACAACCAAACACAGTCAGTCAATGAGAAAAACTATGTACAAATCCAGAATCAACAAATTTACCCCCTGGGTAGGCGAAACGTACCCCCTGGGGGTTACATTTACCACCGGTTGGGAACCCTTGCACAAAATGCTGGACTAACTCAGCGGGACAGGCTGCATCTCTGGAGAGAAGGAACAGGTAATGTTTTGAGTGGAGGAAGGGTCTCGACCCGAAACGTCGCCCATTCCTTCTCTCCAGAGATGCTGCTCGTCCCGCTGAGTTACGTACTCCCAACATTTTGTGTCTGTCTTTGATGTGACTAAATGAAGCATTTTTCACTCATTCATGAAACAATTAAGAAATATATTAATTAAGCATCCAATAAATCAACTAATTAATTAAATAAATGATTACATGCTTCATTCATTCGTTCCTGTTTCAGATCAGAAAGCTGGAGTAACTCAGCAGGACAGGCAGCATCTCTGGAGAGAAAGGATGGGTGATGTTTTGGGATCAGACCTTTCCCTGCTTTCTGAAGACCCAAAACTTCACCCACCCTTTTCTCCAGAGATGCTGCCTGTCCTGCTGAGTTACTCCTTCCACACTCCATACAGGTTTGTAGGTTAATTGGCTGGGTATAAAATTTGTCCCTATTGTGTATGTTAATGTGTTAATGTGCGGGGATCGCTGGTCAGTGCAGACTCGGTGGGCCGTAGGGCCTGTTTCCACGCTGTATCTCTAAACTGAACTAAATCTACAGTTGGGGTTAGTAGATTGTGCTGTGGGGATAGACTTGGTTCGTGTCAGAGTTGGGGCAGAGTGGCCTCGTTATATTATTGGGCTATGCAGATTGTGCTGTGGGGATAGACTTGGTTCGTGTCAGAGTTGGGGCAGAGTGGCCTCGTTATATTATTGGGCTATGCAGATTGTGCTATGGGGATAGAATGGGTATTAGACTTTAGAGATACAGTGTGGAAACAGGCCCTTCGGCCCGTCGAGTCCACGCTGCCCAACCATCACCCCAATACACTAGCACTATCCTACGCACACAAGGGACAATTTACAATTTTACAGAAGCCAATTAACCGACAAATCTGTAGATTTTTAGAGTGCGGAAGGGAACCGGAGCACCCGGAGAAAACTCAGGCAGTTACAGGGACAAGGTACAAACACTGTACAGACAGCACAGTGTTTGAACCTGGGTCTCTGGCGCTGTAAGGCAGCAACTCATTACAGTGTGTGTGTTACAGTGAGGAGTTGTTTGACTTTGTGTAGGAAGGAACTGCAGATGCTGGTTTAAACTGAAGATAGACACAAAAAGCTGGAGGAACTCAGCGGGTCAGGCAGCATCTCTGGAGAAATGGAATGGGCGAGGTTTCGGGTCAAGACCCTTCTCCAGATTTTGTTCTGCACCCAGCTGGTGCAAGTGAATGTACTGTTTGTTGCTGGCTGTACAAGATGCTGCAATGGTACAACTGCACTGCTTGCTTCTTGATTAGCCTGCTCTCAATCTCCTGCCATTCTCCAGTGGAAGCAGGAAAGTCAGGAACGGACGGGAATATTGCCTCTCACGGGATTGCTTGTATCTATCCACGAAAACTGACCGGGAAGATAGACACATAATGCTGGAGTGACTCAGCGGGCCAGGCAGCATCTCTGGAGAGAAGGAATGGGTGGCGTTTCGCGTCGAGACCGTTTCTCAGTCTGAAGAAAGTTCTCTGCCCGAAACATCACCCGTTCCTTCTCTCCAGAGATGCTGCCCTGTCCCGCTGAGTTACTCCAGCATTTTGTGTCTTATCTTTGGTGTAAACCAGCATCTGCAGTTTCCCCCTACACAGAACCGACCAGGCTTTGGTGTGAAAGGCAGCTGCTCTGTCAGTGTAGCTCACCCCCAGTACCATCATAGTGATGTGTTGCAATCTCACACACATAAGGAATAAATAACCTCACAGTCTGAGGTCATAGAGTGATACAGCGTGGAAACAGGCCCTTTGGCCCAATTTGTCCACACTAACCACCATGTCCCATCAACACTAGTCCCACCTGCCTGCATTTGGCCCATATCCCTTTAACCTATCTGATCCATGTACCTGTCTAAATGTTTCTTTAGCATTGCTATAGTACCTGCCTCAACTACCTCATTCCATACACCCACCACCCTTTGTGTAAAAAATGTTTCCCCTCGGGTCCTTATTACATTTCCCCCCCTCACCTTAAACCTACGTCCTCTGGTTATCGATTCCCGAACTCTGGGTAAAAGACTCAGTGCATTTACTTACTTACTGCCTATTAAACCTCCGCGCATGTAGGGCAGCAACGAAGGTCCTCCACTCAGTAGTGTTGATTCCTTCAGTTGCTGTTTCCGTAACATATTTGTTTTACGAGACAGGGTTGTTAGTCCCTGTGCTCAACCTCCAACCTGGAGGACCAGTGGATCGCTCTCCGTCTCGCCTCTACCCTTTGACCTGTCCAGCATGGGAGACCCTAACAGGAGGCGAATCTCCCGCTGGCATAGCTCTAGGGGTCACTGAGACACACAAGCTCCCCGATCACCACAAGGTTGCAATCCAACGGGTTGCATTTGCCCGATCTATTCCTCTCATGATAGTAGGGCTGCCAACTCACGCATTGAGCGTGAGACTCGGCGCATTTGCCGAAATTCTCACGCTGATGACAGAAGTTCTCACGCTCAATTAAAAACACCCATATATATAAAAATAAACAAATAAATAAATAAATTGTCACACTCCTCCACACTCACCAATGAGAATAGTTTTCTGTCGGCAGGTTCCCCGTAAAGAATGAGCTAAAGCCCATCGCACACTATTTAAAATGGCAATGTAGACAAAAATGCTGGAGAAAATCAGCAGGTGAGGCAGCATCAATGTCTGAGTTTGACCTTCAGACCCAAGCATTTCTCCAGCATTTTTGTCTACCGCTCTATAGATGCTGCCTCAACCGCATTCACATTCCCGTGCAGATGGTGTGATAGGTGAGCCACGGCGGTGGTCCCAGCACCGACCCCCCCCCCCCCCCACCGAGACACCGCTCACACCTCCCACCCTCGCCTTCGGCGGCTCTGTCTGGCGGCCGCTCTGTCCACACCGCATGGAGTTTTAACCCCGGCCCAGAGCCAGGAGCGAACCGGGTGAGTGTGGGCGTCGGTGCCACCTCCGGAGCTGCGGGGATGAATCTCTGGCTATAGCTCCGCTCTGATGCCCGACCCCCGGGTCACTGACCCTCAGCTCCCCCAGACCGCCGGGTCACGAACCCTCACCTCCCCCGGACCCCAGCTGGACACAGAGCACCTGGGCTGGCCCGCATTCCCGGGGAGGGGGGGAAATGCGCCCCGGGCATCGCCAAGTCTCCGCTCACTCCGAGCGTTGTCGCCGCTTCACTGACACACACTCTCACACACAACCTAACACACACCCTTATACACACACTGGTTTAAAGGGATATGGGCCAAATACGGATTGGCAGGGCTGGAAATTTGTTTTCACTTTGAAGAAAGATTCGATAACTGGGTTTGTATTCTCTGCAGCAACTGAGGTGGAGAAACGACTTAGTTGAGGTGAATAATATTATGAGAATAACCATATAACAATTACAGCACGGAAACAGGCCATCTCGGCCCTTCTGGTCCATGCCGAACACTTACTCTCCCCTAGTCCCATCTACCTGCGCTCAGACCATAACCCTCCATTCCTTTCCCGTCCATATACCTATCCAATTTATTTTTAAATGATAAAATTGAACCTGCCTCCACCACCTCCACTGGAAGCTCATTCCACACAGGTACCACTCTCTGAGTAAAGAAGTTCCGCCTCATGTTACCCCTAAACTTCTGTCCCTTAATTCTCAAATCATGTCCTCTTGTTTGAATCTTCCCTACTCTCAACGGAAAAAGCTTATCCACGTCAACTCTGTCTAACCCTCTCATCATTTTAAAGATCTCTATCAAGTCCCCCCTTAACCTTCTGCGCTCCAAAGAATAAAGACCTAACTTGTTCAACCTTTCGCTGTAACTTAGTTGCTGAAACCCAGGCAACATTCTAGTAAATCTCCTCTGCACTCTCTCTATTTTGTTGACATTTTCCCTATAATCTGGTGACCAAAATTGTACCCCATACTCCATAATTGGCCTCACCAATGCCTTGTACAATGTTAACATTACATCCCAACTTCTATACTCAATGCTCTGATTTATAAAGGCCAGCACACCAAAAGCTTTCTTTACCACCCTATCTACATGAGATTCCACCTTCAGGGAACTACAGTATGTACAGTTATTCCTAGATCCCTCTGTTCAACTGCATTCCTCAATTCACTACCATTTACCATGTACGTCCTTTTTTGATTTGTCCTGCTAAGGTAGCACCTCACACTTATCAGCATTAAACTCCATCTGCCATCTTTCAGCCCACTCTTCCAAATGGCCTAAATCTCTCTGTAGACTTTGAAAGTCTACTTCATTATCTACAACACCACCTATCTTAGTATCATCTGCATACTTACTAATCCAATTTACCACACCATCATCCAGATCATTGATGTATATGACAAACAACAGTGGACCCAACACAGATCCCTGAGGCACCCCACTAGTCACCGGCCTCCAACCTGACAAACAGCCATCCACCATTACTCTCTGGCATCTCCCATTCAGCCACTGTTGGATCCATCTTGCTACTCCACGGGTGTAAACAGGTTACTAGGGAAATTGATGAGGGTAAAGCGGTGGATGTTGTTTATATGGACTTCAGTAAGGCCTTTGGCAAGGTTCCACATGGTTCTTCAAAAAATTCACGAAAGATTAGTCAAACATGACCTTCCAGGCACAAATCCATGTTGACTGTTCCTAATCAGACCCTGTTTATCCAGATGCTTATATATATTATCTCTAAGTATCCTTTCCATTAATTTGCCCACCACTGACGTCAAACTAACAGGTCTATAATTGCTAGGTTTACTCTTAGAACCCTTTTTAAAGAATGGAACAACATGCGCAGGACGCCAATCCTCTGGCACCATTGCCGTTTCTAATGACATTTGAAATATTTTTGTCATAGCCCCTGCTATTTCTACACTAACTTCCCTCAATGTCCTAGGGAATATCCTGTCAGGACCTGGAGACTTATCCACTTTTATATTTTTCAAAAGTGTCAGTACTTCCTCTTCTTTGAATCTGATAGTTTCCATAGCTACTCTACTTATTTCCCTTACCTCACATAATTCAATATCCTTCTCCTTGGTGAATACCGAAGAAAATAAATTGTTCAATATCTCCCCCATCTCTTTTTGCTCTGCAGATAGCTGTCCACTCTGACTCTCTAATGGACCAATTTTATCCCTCGTTATCCCTTTGCTATTAATATAGCTGTAGAAACCCTTTGGATTTACTTTTACCTTACTTGCCAAAGCAACCTCATATAGAAACATAGAAAATAGGTGCAGGAGGAGGCCATTCGGCCCTTCGAGCCAGCACCGCCATTCATTGTGATCATGGCTGATCGTCCCCTATCAATAACCCGTGCCTGCCTTCTCCCCATATCCCTTGACTCCCTAGAACTCTATCTAACTCTCTCTTAAATCCATCCAGTGATTTGACCTCCACTGCCCTCTGTGGCAGGGAATTCCATAAATTCACAACTCTCTGGGTGAAAAAGTTTTTCTCACCTCAGTCTTAAAGAATGTGGCCCTTCTTTTAGCTTTTCTAATTTCTTTCTTAAGATTCTTTTTACATTCTTTATACTCCTGAAACACCTCATTTACTCCATGCTGCCTATAATTATTGTAGATCTCTCCCTTTTTCTGAACCGTGTCCTATTTCCCTTGAAAACCATGGCTCTTTCCAATTATTACTCTTTCCTTTCAACCGAACAGGGACATAAAGATTCTGTACTCTTAAAATGTCACCTTTAAATGCCTTCCATTTCTCTTCTACATCCTTCCCATAAAACAAAATGTCCCAATTCACTCCTTTTAAATCCTTTCGCATCTCCTCAAAGTTAGCCTTTCTCCAATCAAAAATCTCAACCCTTGGTCCAGTTCTGACCTTCTCCATAATTATATTGAAACTAATGGTATTGTGATCACTGGACCCGAAGTGCTCCCCAACGCATTGAATGGTGGTGGTGGCTCGAAGGGCTGAATGGCCAACTCCTGCACCTATTGTTCTATTGTATATTGTCTATTATCTTCTCTGAACCCTTTCAAGCTTGACAACATCTTTCCTATAACATGGTGACCAAAACCATATACAGTACTCTAAATGTGGCCTCGCCAACGTCTTAAGATAACGGCAACATGGCCACCCAACGTCAATTTTCAAAATACTTTGTAAAGTGATCCCACAACCTATATTCCCTTTCACTGTACCTCAGTACAGATGACAATAAACTAAATGTGTAGGAAGGAACTGCAGATGCTGTTTTACACTGAAGGTAGACACAAAATGCTGGAGCAACTTAACGGGTCAGGCAGCATCTCTGGATGGAAAAAATGGGTGAGGTTTTGGGTCATAAATGTTAGGAGTAGAATTAGACCATTCGGCCCATCATGGCTGATCTATGTCTCCCTCTTAACCCCATTCTCCTGCCTTCTCCCCATAACTTCTGACACCTGTACTAATCAAGAATCTATCTATCTCTGCCTTAAGAATATCCACTGACTTGCCCTCCACAACCTTCTGCGGCAAAGAATTCCACAGTTTAACCCCCCTCTGATTAAAGGAAATTTCTCCTCATCACCTTCCTACGGCCTTTAATTCTGAGGCTATGACCTCTGGTCCTAGACTCTCTCACTAGTGGAAACATCCTCTCCACATCCACCCTATCCAAGCATTTCACTATTCTGTATGTTTCAATGAGGTTCCCCCCCTCATTCTTCAAAACTCCAGCGAGTACAGTCCCAGTGCCGACAAACGCTCATCATAGTTGAACCTACTCATTCCTGGGATCATTCTTGTAATACTCTGGACCCTCTCCAGAGCCAGCTCATCCTTCATCGGATACGGTACCCAAAATTGCTCACAATATTCCAAATGCGGCCTTATCAGCGCCTTGTAGAGCCTCAGCATTACATCCCTGTTTTTCTATTTAAGCCCTCTTGAAATAAATGCTAGCATTGAGTTTCCTTTCTTTACTACCAAGTCAACTTGCAGATTAACTTTTTGGTGAATCATGCACCAACGCTCCCAAGTCCCTTTGCACCTCTAATTTCTGGATTATCTCCCCATTTTTAAATGGTCTACGCCTTTATTCCTACCTCCAAAATGCATGACTCCACACTTTGCTACACTATATTCCATCTGCCAGGTGTTTGTCCACTCTACAAACCTGTCCAGGTCCTTAACCATATAACAATTACAGCACGGAAACAGGCCATCTCGACCCTTCTAGTCCGTGCCGAACACATAATCTCCCCTAGTCCCATATACCTGCGCTCAGACCATAACCCTCCATTCCTTTCCCATCCATATAACTATCCAATTTATTTTTAAATGATAAAAACGAACCTGCCTCCACCACCTTCACTGGAAGCTCATTCCACACAGCTACCACTCTCTGAGTAAAGAAGTTCCCCCTCATGTTACCCCTAAACTTCAGTCCCTTAATTCTCAAGTCATGTCCCCTTGTTTGAATCTTCCCTACTCTCAGTGGGAAAAGCTTTTCCACGTCAACTCTGTCTATCCCTCTCATCATTTTAAAAACCTCTATCAAGTCCCCCCTTAACCTTCTGCGCTCCAAAGAATAAAGCCCTAACTTGTTCAACCTTTCTCTGTAACTTAGTTGCTGAAACCCAGGCAACATTCTAGTAAATCTCCTCTGTACTCTATTTTGTTGACATCCTTCCTATAATTAGGCGACCAAAATTGTACACCATACTCCAGAATTGGCCTCACCAATGCCTTGTACAATTTTAACATTACATCCCAACTTCTATACTCAATGCTCTGATTTATAAAGGTCAGCACACCAAAAGCTTTCTTTACCACCCTATCTACATGAGATTCTGCAGACTCCCGGCCTTTTCATCACTACCTGCCCTTCCACCTATTTTCGTATCATCCGCAAACTTGGCCACAAAGCCTTCAATCCCCTCGTCCAAATCATGAATGTACAAAGAGACCAGACATCAGACTAAACTAAACTCAAAGGTCCGAGGTCTGACTCTCACCTTAAACCTATGCCCACTGGTCCAGTCAACATCCCGGAGAATCTCTGCACAGCAGTCCTGTCTTTCCCACCTTGCAGTGACTAGAACTCTTCACAGCTGTGGCCTAAGCAATACTTTGTAAAGCATTCCCACAATCTCCCTATAATAGATTTAGTTTTTAGTTCTAGAGATACAGTGCAGAAACAGGCCCTTCAGGCCCACTGAGTCCATGCCAACCAGCGATCTTCCATACACTACACACCAGGGACAATTTATATAAGGCTTACAATTAACTTAGAAAACCTGTACATCTTTCGAGTGTGGGAGGAAACCGGAGCACCTGGTGAAAACCCACGCGGTCACAGGGAGAACGTACAAACTCCGTACAGCCAGCACCCGTGGTCAGGATCGAACCTGGGTCTCTGGTGCCGTAGAAGGCAGGAACGGGGTACTGATTGGGGATGATCAGCCATGATCACATTGAATGGCGGTGCTGGCTCGAAGGGCCAAATGGCCTACTCTTGCACCCATTGTCTATTGTAAGGCAGCAACTCTACTGCTGCACCACGGTGCTGCCTATGTTGCGTGCCGTTATAGTCTACGTACAAAGTCCTTGGTCAGTCAGGGCGTTGGTCAATGAATTAGTTACTGTTGGTATTTTCAGCGATCGATTCCGCTGACTAATCCGAGATGTCTTTTTATTTTGCTACCCGCCCCCGAAAACCAACCCATGCAGGTATGCCTGAGAGGTCGGACCTAGTGGAGGCTTTGCGCTTGAAGCTGCAAGAGGCTACGGAGTGCGGGGAGCCCGAGACGCTTCGGGCAGTGACGGCTGAAGTGGACAAGCAGTTGTCCGTCCTGCCGGTGCCCCTGCTGGCCAGGAGGACCAGCTACCGGGAGGCTGAGGTGGACCCGGAGGCCAAGGCACTGTACCCCGAGGATGCGCCCTCGGACATGGCGCCACTGGCCTGCCCGGGCGTGGGCAACCACCTCTTCGAGGCGGCCAGCACCCTGTTGCTGGGGGACGCGGGCCTGAGCATGGAGCTCCAGCTGAGGACCATGGTGGAGATGCTGCTCCACAAGCAGTACTACCTGAAGGGGATGATCGACTCCAAGATCATGCTGCAGGCCGCCCGCTACTCGCTGTGCACCGAGGAGTCGGCCCGCAAGATGAACCTGCCCATGGCCATCTTGGAGGCCATTTTTGACGCTGACGTCAAGGCCACCTGCTACCCAGGGGCCTTCACCAACATGTGGCACATCTACGCCCTGGCTTCGGTGCTGCAGAGCAACATCTACTCCATCTACCCCATGAGCAACCTGAAGATCAGGCCCTACTTCAACCGGTTGATCGGGCCCCGCTCCCGTTCCCCGGGGGCCCCTGTGCCAACGTTCCACATCATGTGGGCAGGGGAGCGGCTGTCCCGGGCCGTCTTCAGGCCTCAGTACTTTGCCCCCGTGGTGGCACTGGGGCAGCCGGAGGGTGATCCTTCCGCCTCGGCCTTGCCCCTCAAGACGCTGGAGCTGCTGAACGCCGAGCCGGACATCTCCTACTCGGTGCTGCGGGAGAGGTACAGCATCACCAAGAGCACTTTCTACCGGTGGAAGCGGCAGTCGCAGGAGCACCGGCGCAGGGCCGCCGCCCGCTACGAGGCCCGCCATTTCCTGCAGCAGTGCTTCGCCGGCGGGCGCTTCCTGCCCTTGCAGCAGTTCCGCAGCCGCTTCCCGGACATCTCCCGCTCCACCTACTACGCCTGGAAGCACGAGATGGTGGTGGCGGCGGCGGCGGCTGCTGCCGCTACTACTGCTGGTGGGCCGCTTGCCGAGGCCCAGGACCGGGACCAGGACCAGGCCCGGCCGGGGTTGCCGGGGAAACCGGCCCGGGAGCAGGAGCGGGAGCAGGAGGCCCCGAGCAAGGAGGCGGGTCAGAGGTCGCCGTCCATGCAGCTGGCCCGCGGCTTCCTGCGGCAGTGCGTCCTCCTCAACATCTGCCCGCCCTACAAGAACTTCCGCAAGAGCTACCCCTGGATCTCCAGGTCCACCTACTACAACTGGAGGAGGGAGGCCATGAGCCAGGCCGGGATCAGGCCGAGGAGGGAGGAGAATGATGAGGATGAGGAGGCCCATCGTCATGGTGACGGGCTTGAGGCCGAGCCTGAGGCAGAAGGTCATCCCACTCTCGTTGCCGGGGCTGTGCCTACCTCAGTTGCCGGGGCTGTGCCTACCTCAGTTGCCAGGGCTGGGCCTACCTCAGTTGCCGGGGCTGGGCCTACCTCAGTTGCCAGGGCTGGGCCTACCTCAGTTGCCGGGGCTCGGTTTACCTCAGTTACCGGGACTCGGCCTACTCTCATTGCTGGGGCTCGGCCTCCCTCAGTTGCCAGGGCTGGACCTACTCCCATTGCCGGGGCTGGGCCTACCTTAGTTGCTGGGGAAGGGCCCTACTTTGTCGATGGCGCAGGGCCACTCCGTGACAAAATGGCCGTCCCTCCCTCCTTGCCAGGCCTGAGCAGGGGGCAGCGGGAGCAGGAGAAAGCCCGGCGCCGAGCCCAGAGGTGGCAGGTGCCCCTGTCGGTTTTCCGTGTGCGTTTCCCCACTATCCCCGCCTCCACCTTCCTGCGCTGGCGGGCGTTGGCAAGGAGAGCAGGCCGGAGGGTCGCCAGGCTGCGGACGGGCGAGGAGGTGCCAGCCGAGGGGGTGCGGTGGGTGGTGGCAGAGGCAGCGCTGGGCCCAGCGGTCGCCGTGGAGACGCCGCCCTCTCCAGCCATGTCCAAGACCAGCGCCAAGCTGTTCCTCCAGCGCCGCTTCATCTCCAAGAACTTCCCCTCCTTCCGAGAGTTCAGCACCTACTTCCCCCTCACCCCCCGCTCCACCTACTACATGTGGAAGCGAGCCCTCACCAACGGCATGATGCTGGCTGACTGCTGAGAGGCAGGGCCTGGGCTGGTAGTCTCCCATCGGGAATGTCCAACCCCAACCAGGACAGATCACAAATATCCAGCCTGCTCTGGGAATGTCCAGCCCGTTTTGGGAATGTCTGGTCCCTTGGAGAATTTCCAGCCTTCTCTGGGAATGCCCAGCCCCCAACCAGGGCAGATCAGGAATGTCCAGCCCGCTCTGGGAATGTCCAGCCCCAACCATAGATTGGAAATGTCCAAGTGGGAATGTCTAGCCCTGACTGAGACCGACTGGGAATGTTCAACCAGGAATGTGCAATCCTCCCTGGGAATATCCTGTTCCCTCTGGGAATCTTCAGTCCTCTCTGGGAATGCCCTGCCTCAACCAGGGTAGATCGGGAATGTTCAGCCCACTCTGGGAATGTCTGTCCCCCAACTGAGTATATCCAGCACCAAGCAGAATAGTTTGGGAATGTCCAAGGGGGAATAAGCCCTGACTGGGAATGTTCAACCAAGAATGTACTTTCCTCTCTGGGAATGTCCAATTGCCTCTGGGAATGACCAGCCTCCATCAGGATTGTCCCACGGGGAATGTCCAACCCCGACCAGCGTAGATCAGGAATGTCCAAGTGGGATTGTCCAACCTTGACTGGGACCAACCAGGAATGTCCAATTCCTTCTGAGATTGTCCACCCCTGACTGGGAGGGATTGGGTATTTCCAGCCCGGAACAGCATCAACTGGGAACCTTCAAGACCAAATGGGGCCGACCAGGAATTTCCAACTGCGGACCTCCCATCCTGTCTGAGGCTGATTGGGAATGTTCCACTGGTAATCTCCAGTCCGACCAGCACCGATTGGGAATCTCCCAAGACTAGGGTTGCCAACAGTCGGAACATCCCGTACATTGAGCTAAATTGGTTTGTCCCGTAAGGGACCGCCCTTGTCCCATATTTGACAGCTACTACTCGGGTCGAGGGGACTGTCCGGTCGGAGCGCCCGTGGCCCCATCGGTCGGCAGCCCGGCCAGCTGTCCGACCTTCGAACCTTCGCTTACCGCCGACACCACCACCCCTTCTTCTCATGGCTGATCATCTGTTCATGAGTCGGATGGGGCGCCGGACTTTGCGTGCGACGTCGCGCGGCCCGGGCCTAAACTCCTCAGCTGGCCCGCCGGCTGGGCTTTGTGTACAGTCCAGCACCCGGGCCCAACTCATCATTCACCCAGTCATGGCCGAGTCGGTCAACGAATTGCTGTCGGGAATTTGTCCCGTATTTTGACCTTTTGTCCCTTATTTGGGAGTTAGAAAGTTGGCAACCCTACCCAAGACTGATAAGGCCTGACCCGGTATAGACAATAGACAATAGGTGCAGGAGTGGGCCATTCGGCCCTTCGAGCCAGCACCGCCATTCAATGTGATCATGGTTGATCATCCGCAATCAGTACCCCGTTCCCGCCTTCTCCCCATATCCCCTGACTCCGCTATCTTTAAGAGCCCCATCTGGCTATCTCTTGAAAGTATCCCGAGAACCGGCCTCACCGCCCTCTGAAGCAGAGAATTCCACAGACTCACAACTCTGTGTTTGAAAAAGTGTTTCCTCATCTCCGTTCTAAATGGCTTACCCCTTACTCTTAAACTGTGGCCCCTGGTTCTGGACTCCCCCAACATCTGGAACATGTTTCCTGCCTCTAGCATGTCTAAACCCTTAACAATCTTATATGTTTCAATAAGATCCCCTCTCATCCTTCTAAACTCCAGAGTATACAAGCCCAGCCGCTCCATTCTGTCAGCATATGACAGTCCCACCATCCTGGGAATTAACCTTGTAAACCTACGCTGCACTCCCTCAATAGCAAGAATATCCTTCCTTGAATCTCAGCCAAGGAACCCCCCGTTCTATCTGGGCTTTCTGGCAATGTTCAGCGCCGACTAGGACTGACCAGACAATGTCCAGCCCCGACCAAGACTGACTGGACAAACATCATGGCACAGGAACTGGTCCTTCAGTCCATAATGTCCATACTGAACATGATACCGAGTTAAAGTAATGTCCTCTGCCGGCAGGTGACCCATATCCCTCCATTCCCTGTATATCCATGTACCTATCCACAAGTCTCTTACATGCCACTGCCGTATCTGTTCCCACCACCTCCCCGTGTGGTGTGGCTTCCGGTTAGGGTTGCCAACTTTCTCACTCCCAAATAAGGGACAAAAGGTCAAAGTTCCCGACGACATTTCGTTGACCGGTCAAAGTCCGGCGTCCCATCCAACTCATGAACCGATGATCGGCCATGAGAAAGAGGGGTGGTGGTGTCGGCGGTAAGCAAAGTTCCGAAGGTCGGACAGCTGTCGACCGACAGGGCCACGGGCGAGGCGTTGCTGCTGCTGCTGCTGCTGCTGCACTCCATGGGCTGCACTACGTTGGGACGGGTGAGGCGGGGCCGGACGCGGCGCTCCGACCCGACAGTCCCCTCGACCAGAGTAGAGCAGCCAAATACGGGACAAGGGCGGTCCCGTACGGGAAAACCAATATATGGGATGTCCCGGCTAATACGGGACAGTTGGCAACCCTAGTTCCAGACACCCACAACCCTGTGTATAAAAACAAATTCCTGGAAAGAGACAGATCTAACTGATCCTGACTGGGGGGGGGATGAACCAGACTAACTGGCCCTGACCAGGATAGACTGGGCTAACTCTGAAGACAGACACAAAGCATTGGATTAACTCAGCGGGTCAGGCAGCATCTGTGGAGAAAAAGGAATAGGTGATGTCGGACCGGGCGGGAGACAGGGAAAAGGGGAATGAGAGATATAGACGGTACTTAGGAGAAATAAATGAAAGATATGCATAAAGCGGCGATAATCAAGGAAATGTGGGTCTGACGAGGGTCGATTGTTGGCTGTGAGCTCGGTGATAACGAGCTATACAGACAGAGGAAGTCAACAGGACGACGGTGAAACTAGTACGATGACTAGGGTGGGGGAGGGACGGAGGGAGAGGGGATGCAAGGGTTTCTTGAAGTTATGAAATCAATATTCATCCCGCTGGGTTGTAAGCTGCCCAAGCTAAATGTGAGATGCTGTTCCACCAATGTACGTTTGGCCACCTCCCACACTCCAAAGACAAAGACGTACCTCTCAGTCTCAAGAAGCGTCTCGACCCGAAACGTCACCTATTCCAGTCTAACTCTGAACCTGATGGGAATAGAATGGTCTAGGTCTGACCCTGACTTGTATCATTGGGACAATCTCCCGCCAACCCTGTCTCGCTGCCTCTTTAAGCCCAGCCGTAGAAGCTACCTCACTGTGAAGCGCTGGATAATCTACACAGAATCTCCTGGTGTAAAGGGCTTGTCCCACTTGGCGATTTTTTTCGGCGACTGCCGGCATCATTGACTTGACGTATCAGGTCACCGTAAAAGGTCGCGGCGTGACGTGGCGGTGACGCGGCATTGGCGCACGGCGTTCCCTCAAGTGTCGCAACGTATTTTTTTTTGTCTCCGCTGGATATTTGAAATGTTCAAAATATTTCAGGGATCCTGAAACGTCAGTCAATGACGCCGGCAGTCGCCGAAAAAAACTGCCAAGTGGGACAGGCCGGTAATTAGCCAATTGCAGTCTGCACACTCAGCAGCCAGGCTGGTTTGCTCTGCTACAGGTGATGCAGAAAGGAAGGCTCTCGTGATCTTTGAGAGCCGTCACATCAGGGAACCTCTCACACCTCCAGGCCACCACTTGTGGAATGATTCTCACTGTAGGGTGCGTGAGTTATTTTAGTTCTATTTCTTCTACTGAATGTGATAATATTTGTGCACATGAGGTTCCTGTATATTTTTGTACCCCGTCTGATCTGCCAATTGTATTTTTGCATATCGATTTGTGTTGTAAATGTTTGCAGCTTTTATTAGCAGCCGAACAACTGGCCGCGTCCAAGTGGGATAAGGCGATGGCTGCTTCTTTATTTAATTAAAAGAAAATTAAAGCCTGTATTTTTTGTGTGTTTGTGTGCGTGTGTGCAACTAGAGGGTGGTGAATCTGTGGGTGGTGAATCTGTGGAATTCGTTGCCATAGAAGGCTGTGCAGGCTACGCTTTAAGGCAGAGTTTGAAAAATTCTTGATTATTAGTAATGGCACTGGTGGTTATGGGGAGAAGGCAGGAGAATCGGGTTGAGAGGGAGAGATAGATCAGCCATGAATGGCAGGGATGACTTGATGGGCCGAATGGCCTAATTTTGCTGCTATCAGTCATGAACTTATGAGCTAGTGTGTGTGTGTGTGTACGCACTTGCACATGTGTGTGTGAGAGGGCATGTGTGTGTGTATACGTGCGCATGTGTGTGAGAGTGCATGGGTGTGTGTGTGTGAGAGGGAGAGAGAGCTGGAAGATCTCCTGAAGTCGTAAACCATACAGTACAGACACAGGCCCTTCGGCCCACCTGCTACACCCCTACTTTCAAGCACCCATCAATCCATTCCCATTCATCCTATGCTAATTCCCATCCTCACAGCCTGTGTGTAGGTGCATGTGTATCTGCAATGTTCTGCAGAAGTTGTTTCAGTTCTGTGTGTGTGTGTGTGTGTGTGTGTGTGTGTGTGTGTGTGTGTGTGTGTGTGTGTGTGTGTGTGTGTGTGTGTGTGTGTGTGTGTGTGTGTGTGTGTGTGTGTGTGTGTGTGTGCACTATAATATGTGTGTGAGAAAATTGTGATTCGTCATACAGCGTGGAAACAGGCCCTTCAGCACAACTTACCCACATAGTCCATGTCCCATCTACACTGGTCCCACCAGCCAGCGTTTGGCCCAAATCCCTCTAAACCTGTCCTATCCATGTACTGTACCTGTTTAAATGCTTCTTGTGTGTGTGTGTGTGGGGGGGGGGGGGGGGGGGGGGGATGGTGCATGCATCCATTGAGAGGTACAAACATGTATTTGTCGTGTCCATGTTTCTGTACGAGCGAAGATAAGGAAGTGATTCAATGAACCGTGTGTGTGTGTGTGTGCGCGCGCGCGTGTGTGTATGCGAGTGTGTGCGTGCATGTGTGTATGCGTATGCGTATGTGCGCGTGTGTTTGTGTGTGCGTGCGTATGTGCGTGTGTGTGCGCGAGCATGTGTATGCGAGTGCGAGCATGTGTGCGTGCGTGTGTGTGTATGTATGCGTATGTGCGCGTGTGTTTGTGTATGTGTGTGTGCGTGCGTATGTGCGTGCGTGTGTGCGTGCGTGTGTGTGCGTGCGTGCGTGTGTGTAAACAAGGAACTGTAGATGCCAATTTACACAAAAAGGACACAAAGTGCTGGGATACCTCAGCGAACATGTCGATAAGTGATGTTTTGGGTTGGAACCCTTCCAAGGATTGAAGAAAGGTCCCGTCCCGAAATGTCACCTGTCCATGTTCTCCAGAGGTGCTGCCTGACCTGCTGAGTTACTCCAGCACTTTTTGTGTCCTTTTATAAGGTGTGTGTGTGTGAGAGGGAGGAAGGGAAACAGGGATGGACAGGGAAAGAGAGAGAGAGAGCATGAAGATCATGTGTAGTCATGAACCATGCAACACAGAACCCGGCCCGCGAACTTCACTTCCACCACCCACTCATTCACACTCACCAAACCCTAATCCCCACAGTCCCATCGACAACCCCCTCCTTGGAGATTCTACCACTCACCTCTACACCAGGGCTCATTTCCAGTGGCCGGTTAACCTACCCACCCAAACGTCTTTGAGATGTGGGGGGAAATCGGAGCACCCGGGAGAAACCAAGGCGGTCACAGGGAGAACGTGCAAACTCCACACAGACTGCGTCCGAGGTCAGGTTCGAACCCAACTCGTCGGGCGGCTTGAGGCAGCAGGTCTACCAGATGTGTGATCTAGGAGGGCTGATGCCCCCACATTGTTGTGGATTGTAACTTGGTTTCTGATACAGAGCAGGGTCTTGATGGAGCCAGCCGAGCAGAGACTAAACACCCTCCAGCATGGATACAGTCCACACCAACCATCCGTCACCCGTTCACGCTAGTTCCATGTTATCCCTCTTTCACCCCCCACTCCCTACGCACTAGGGGCAATGTTACAGAGGGCAATTAACCTACAAACCCGTGCATCTTTGGGAAGCGGGAGGAAACCTACAGCACCCAGAGGAAACCTACACGGTCAACGGGAGAACGTGCAAACTCTGCACAGACGGCACCGGTAGTCAGGATGGAACCCGGGTCTCTGGTGCGGTAAGGCAGCAACTCTACCACTGCGCCACTGCACCCCTCCTTCACAATCTTTCAGAAAGGATTGGGAAATTTTCTTAGAAGTCAAACTATCAATCCATTGGAGAGATAGAAAAAGATTGGAAAGATTTGCATTAAAAAAACCTTGCATTGAAAGTCAGGTGCAAGCAAGAGGCTGTGTCAGAAATACGTAAATACTGGGATGCTGGAAATATTCAACTGGTCATGCAGTGTCTGTGGAGAAAGAAATGGTCAATGCTCTGGTCAATGCTTTCTCGGTAGATCTGGTGAACGTTAACTATGTTAGACGTACACTTTGTAGATACAGCACGGAAACAGGCTATTCAGCCCACCGAGTCTGTGCAGACCAGTGATTGCCCCATACACCAGTACTATCCTACACACTAGGGGACAATTTACAATTTTTACTAAAGCCCCATTAATCTACAAACCTGTATGTATCTCTAAATGGGATGTACATTGAATTCTCCAATTTTAAGTAACACCACCCTTCAAAAAAAGCCCCCACTTCCTTGTGCCCCACATGGATGTGCTCCCCCCCGAACATTATCCTGCCTCAGTCATCCCCTTCCTCCCCATCCCCTTCCACCAGCGGACCAGCGATCCCCGCACACTAACACTATCCTACACACACTAGGGACAATTTACAATGACACCAAGCCAATTAGCCTACAAACCCGCAGGTCTTTGGAGTGTGGGTGAAATCCGGAGAAAACCCACGCAAGTCGCGGGGAGAACACACAAACTCCGTTCAGACAGCACCCGTAGTCAGGATCGAACCCGCGTCTCTGGGGCTGTAAGGCAGCAACACTACCGCTGCGCCACCGTGCCGCCCCTATTTCTTGTTGGGACTGGTGAATGTTAACTCTATTTAGCTGTTAAAGATACAGCACAGAAACAGGCCCTTCGGCCCACCGTGTCCACGTCGACCAGCGGTCACCCCATACACTAGTGTTATTCCACACACTGGGGCCAATTTACAATTTTCACTAGAGCTAATTAACCTACAAACCTTATCAATACAATCAATACAGTCAGTTTTATTCGTCACATTGCACATAAAGTAAGTGAAATGAATTTGCCAGCAGCGGTACAATGATAAAGAACACACAAAAACACACTAAAAATGTAACACTAACATCCACCACAGCATTCATCACTGTGGTGGAAGGCACAAAATTTGGCCAGTCCTGCTCCATTTTCCCCCGTGGTCGGGACCTCAACCCTCTGCAGCCGTCGCTGCAGGCTTCCAGATGTGCAGACAGGTAAAAAATCCAGGTAAGTCCTGAATCGGTGCTCCCCTACCGGAGACCGCAGCTTCAGGTTGATGTAGGCCGCAGGCCGGCGGTCGGAGATTTAAAGTTCCTGCCGCGCCGCAGCCAGAAGCACCGCAGACCGCAGGGCCGGCGGTCAGAGCTCCCCTCCAGGGGTCCCCGGCGAGGGACCCCGCTCCTAATGGTAAGTCCACGCCGCGCCCGTGGTAGAAGTTGGCCGCGGGCCGGCAGTCGGAGCTTATTCTTCCCCCAGGTCCCCCACGAGGGATCACAGGCTGCGGACGCCGTGCCGGCCAGCTTCAGGCTGCCGCGGGCAGGCGAACGGAGCGCTCCCCTCCAGCGAGCCCCGGCGAGGGCTCGCCCGCTCCAGACCGAGAGTCCTCACTGCGGCGCTGCTGAAGCCCTGGGCGTGTCTCCGGGAAAGGCCGCACCGATCCTTGCTGTTAGTCCACGGGGGAGGCGACATGAAAAAAGTTGCCTCTCCGTGGAGGAGGCGACCGAAGCGGTTTCCCCCTCACCCCCCCACACCACCCCCCACACAAAACACACACAGAAGCATTAAAAACCCACCTTTGGACAAACCTGTACGTGTCTCTAAATGTTATGTACATTGAATTCTCCAATTTCAAACAACAACACCATCGACATGGTCACGGGGAGAACGTACAAACTCCGCAAAGACAGCGCCTGTAGTCAGGATCGAACCCGGATCTCTGGTGCTGTAGGGCAGCAACTCTACCGCTGCACCACCATGCCGCCCTGAACAGTCCGAACAGGAGAGGAAAGGGAACTAGAGAAAAACAGTGCAGAAACAGGCCCTTCAGCCCATCGAGTCCGCACCGACCAGCGATTCAACACGATTTTGTTCCGTTTGAAAAGCAATCGTAAAAGTAAATGAAGATTTCCTGTTGCATACAGGCTGATGTGCTCAAAAGCAGTTAAAACAGGTGATTAAAAATAGATTAACCACAATTATATATTTTATTGAGCACATACGTGCACTCAAATGTACATGAAATTAATCGGGAAAGAATAACTTGGCACCGAGCCTGTGGCTTGAACTAGTGCCTGGACATGAAGAAGGGTTCAGTGTTAGCATGGAGGAGTTACATAGAAACATAGAAAATAGGTGCAGGAGGAGGACATTCGGCCCTTCGAGCCAGCACCGCCATTCATTGTGATCGTGGCTCATCGTCCCCAATTGATAACCCGTGCCTGCCTTCTCCCCATATCCCTTGATTCCACTAGTCCATAGAGCTCTATCTAACTCTCTCTTAAATCCATCCAGTGATTTGGCCTCCACTGCCCTCTGTGGCAGGAAATTCCACAAATTTGCAACTTTCCGGGTGAAAAAGTTTTCTCTCACCTCAGTCTTAAATGACCTCCCCTTTATTCTAAGACTGTGGGCCCTGCTTCTGGACTCGCCCAACATTGGGAACATTTTTCCTGCATCTAGCTTGTCCAGTCCTTTTATAATTTTATATGTTTCTATAAGATACCCCCCTCATCCTTCGAAACTCCAAGGCCAAAGGGCCTGTTTCTGCTGTACAATCTCCGCTATGACGCCCTGATTGTTTGTCCCACTCTGTCTCAGTGCCATGCACTCCTCTACCTGGAGAGAAGAGGCATGGTTTGGAAACGGCTCCGTCCAAAACTGCACTCTCGCAGCCCAGCACTAACTCTCTGTACCCCCCTCTTCCCCCCCCCCCCCATCACCCCTTCTCCGACTTCCCCACCCCCGGGTCTGACAGGGGAGAGAGACGATGGAGGGTTGATGGAGCCAGGTGGGGGTGGGGGAGGGGGAAGGGATGGAACTGGGAGAACACTCGGGAGGTGGCTGGAAGACCACCTACTCTTTCCCATCTCCCTGTCATTCCATCCAATTCCCCTTCAAATCTGTTTCCATTCCCCCCCCAATTTCCAAATGCATATAATTACTCTGAAGATAGACACAGGATGCAGAGAGCAGTCCTGACGTTCCACCTACCTCGTTGGAGACATACGAACTATCTTTAATTGGACATCTGCTGGACATTATCTTGCACTAAATGTTATACACAATATCCTCTACCTGCATACTGTTGATTGTAATAATTTCACGTCGTTTCGCTGACTGGATAGCACGCAACAAAAAGCTTTTCGCTGTATCGGCGGCGGCGGCACCGGCATCGGCGGCGGCGGCGGCAGAGCTGCGGGTGTGAGGACGGCAGTGCAGCGCTGGAGCGCCATTGCGGGGCGGGCGGTGCCTTGCCTGGGTCGCCGCGCTGGAACTCCAGTGAGCTGGGACCGGCGTTAAAAACATCGCGGAGCTGCGAGCGGCGGCGCCGAACTTACATCGGGAGCCTGGGATCTCGCGACGAGATCGCCAGTTGAGCTCCATTCGGCGCGGCCTTGTCGGCTCCGGAAGCCGCGGTCTCGAGTAGGGAGGCGGCCGTTCCAGGGTTCCCATGCCACTGAGAGGACTCTCCCGACGCCGGAACATCATCACCCGGTGATGACGGCCTGGAACTTCGGGCCTCCGTAGAGGCAACTGTGGAGGCCTCAATAGGCCCGACTATGGGTGAACATTGGGGATGGGACTGGACTTTGTGCCTTCCCCCATAATGGGAACCATTGTGGGGGGATGTTTTTATGTTTTTATGTTGAAGCTATTTATTATTGCTATGTTTGTATTCTTTTTTATGTGCTGCGTTGGCAAAAAGAATTTCACTACACCTAGGTGTATGTGACAATAAATTCAACCTTTCAACCTTTCAACCTTACCTCGGTACACTTCATACTTTGGAGACCAGAGAAACAGCGCAGAAGCAGGCCTTTCAGCCCACCGAGTCCGCACCGACCAGGTATGTCCATCGTAATCAGAATCATCTCCCTCGCAATGGAATTGATCTGCCTGAACAATTTAGCTTAGTTAAGTTAAGTTAGTTTATTTAGTTTAGTTTAGAGATACAGAGGCTCACAGAGACTTGGATTTTGATGTAACAATCCTCACCAGCTCAGGGATTAAAATCTCCCGTGTACAATGTATGTACACACACTTTAAATGGGCACACACACTAGAAACACCCGTGTAACAGAAGCACGCACATATTCTAGCAATGTTACAAAAGTTTGAGATGTTAAAAATCAAGTCTGCAATTTACCCCATCAGTTAAAGCATAAAAAGAAGTTTAATTTGACACCTAATTCACTTTCATATCTTCAGTATTAAAAAAGTAATGGCCATTTTCATACTCGGAAATGGTCTGAAGAAGGGTTTCGGCCCGAAACGTCGCTTATTTCCTTCGCTCCATAGATGCTGCTGCACCCGCTGAGTTTCCCCAGCAATTTTGTGTACCTTCGATCTTCCAGCATCTGCAGTTCCTTTTTGAACACAGCTTCCCTCCCACACCACCCCCTCCCCGGGCACTTTCCGTTGCAATCGCAAGAAATGCAACACCTGTCCCTTCACCTCCCCCCTCGACTCCATTCAAGGTCCCAAGCAGTCGTTCCAGGTGCGACAAAGGTTCACCTGTATCTCCTCCAACCTCATCTACTGCATCCGCTGCTCTAGATGTCAGCTGATTTACATCGGTGAGACCAAGCGTAGGTTGGGCGATCGTTTCGCCGAACACCTCCGCTCAGTCCGCAATAACCTACCTGACCTCCCGGTGGCTCAGCACTTCAACTCCCCCTCCCATTCCCAATCCGACCTCTCTGTCCTGGGTCTCCTCCATTGCCAGAGTGAGCAACAGCGGAAATTGGAGGAACAGCACCTCATATTCCGTCTGGGGACCTTGCGTCCTTATGGCATTAACATTGAATTCTCCCAATTTGGCTAGCCCTTGCTGTCTCCTCCCCTTCCTTAACCCTCCAGCTGTCTCCTCCCACCCTCCCATCCGCCCGTCCTCGGGCGCCTCCTCCTCCCCTTTTCCTTCTTTCTTTCCCCCCCCCCCACCCCCCATCAGTCTGAAGAAGGGTTTCGGCCCGAAACGTCGCCTATTTCCTTCGCTCCATAGATGCTGCTGCACCCGCTGAGTTTCCCCAGCAATTTTGTGTACCTTCGATATTCCAGCATCTGCAGTTCCCTTTTGAACATCTTGTTCCCTGTTGCTTTTCCATTGACTTAACACAAAAGCTGTGATCGAGGACAGTCAAAAGCCCATAACTTTCTTAAAAATCAAGAGAACTGAATGAAATTTTCAGTTATTATAGATTGAAGCATTCTGAAACAAATATAAAACATCTTACTTGGATGACCTGAAATTAAAGCATATAATTAGTTAATTACCTAATTGTAGCAAATTACAAAATTTGGTAGCTGGTACATTGGCATATCATAATCAGTAGCATCATCATACTCCTCAGATTGTAACCAATAAGCAACTCTGTACACCTTGTTTTTCCTCAACTTTTCAATTCTGGCATTGTAAACTACAGGTTTTTGCTCTTCAAACCACACATGACATGCCTTTCTGCCCACTACTTTCCCATTAAGAATGTCCTGTAGATTCCATTTCTTAAGAAAAGGATAATTTTTAAAAATAGCCTAAGTATCCAAATAACAATCTAATCCCATTCACACAAGAATTCACAATACAGGTGCACAACCTTTTATCCGAAAGCCTTGGGACCAGACACTTTTCGTAATTCGGAATTTGTCGGCCTTCGGAATGGAATTTTTTTAGCGTAGATTTTAATGGCTGGCTCAGTGGTAGAGTGCTCGGCTCATATCCGCAAGGTCGCGAGTTTGCGCCTTGATCCCGGCAGTTCCTCGGTCGCGAGTTTGAGTCTTCAATGTCGTTTTTCTTGCAGAATAAATGTCTGTATGAAATGCAGTGTGTTGAATGAATTCCTGAATTTGTAAATGTGACCGCAGCATTGAATCACCTCTCGCACTCATGTCACCTTAGCGGGGCTACATGCCCTTAGGCGGCCAAAGGCGACATTTTCACACTCTTATATCCGTGTGCAGCAGAGGCGACGTGCGTTTGGCGCCAAACGTGAGCTTTGGTGAGCTTTGGTGTGCAGACGACATCCTGGAAAAAATGTCCGGTTTCTTCCAGGTAGGCGATATACCCTCCCGGGCAATATACCCTCCACTTCTCTTTTATGAAGGGGATTTAGTTCCCCTTTCGTCCAGGACCGACCGGAGGTTCCGCTGTCACCTCTGCGGGCCACCCTCGGTGAACGCTCACTCAACTTTGTCTTGGGATTCCTACTCTCCCGCGCAATGTACCCCCACCTTCTCTTTTATGAATGGGGATTTAGTTCCCCTTTCTTCGAGGACCGACCGGAGGTTCCGCTGTCACCTCTGCGGGCCGCCCTCGGTGAACGTCCTGTCTCCCTGTCCCTGGGATAGTAGGGGGCGATCAAACAGCACAATACCCCCCTCCCTCTCCCCCTCCAACTCCAGAGGAATCCGCTCCCCGATGGGCCGCTACGGCGACAAGTGGCAGTTCGCCCACAGCCCGAGCTGCGCCACCCCAAGAACAAGACGTACCTTGCACACCATCAGCTTCTGCCCATACGGGGAGCGTGTTCCTCTGGAGTTGGAGCGGGGCTGGGCTGGAGTTGCTGATCTGGGATCTCCGTGCTTGCAATGGGCCTGGGGGTCGGTGTCCCGATGAGGGGCCTGTGGGCGAACTGCCACTTGTCGCCGTAGCGGCCCATCGGGGAACGGCTTCTGGTGGTCCTGATGTCTCCGGCCAGTTTGCAGTTTTCCTCTGGAGTTGGAACGGGGCTGGGCTGCTGCTGGGATCTCCATGCTTGCAGTGAGCCTGGGGGTCGGTGTCCCGTTGGTCCTGACGTCTCCGGTGACTGGCATCGCCGACGTGAAGACAGTGCAAAGCCCCCGCGCCGGTGCAATGGGCGGGGAGCTGGAGAGGGGAGGGAAGGGGTCACACACATGGCCGGGAAGCAGAGAGTTGTGGGTGGGGTGAATTTGAAGGGAGCGACAATCTGCTGCTGCCTGCCCGCTGAGTTAAAACGTTCCCACGCAAGACTACGATACACTGTGTATCGTGAGTCTACCGTGGGAACTGTTTAACTCAGCGGGCAGGCAGCAGCAGATTGTCAATTATTAACCCTCCCGCGCAATATACCCTCACCTTCTCTTTTATGAATGGGGATTTAGTTCCCCTTTCTTCGAGGACCGACCGGAGGTTCCGCTGTCACCTCTGCGGGCCGCCCTCGGTGAACGTTTTCAAGGACCTTTCTTCAAGGACCGAAAAAATGTCCGCTATTCGGAGGTTTTCGTTATTTGGATCTTCGGATAAAAGGTTGTGCACCTGTATAACATGATTTTTAAATCTCACTGTCATGGATTTATATACCAGATGGAAGGAATTTAATGTTTAATTCCCATAAATTAATCCAGAAACATCCACTCAATATAATCAAAATTATTATTTTTTTGCACAATACATGGGACTAAAACTAATATTTAGTATAAAAATATTGACTATGGATAGACAATAACACAAAATATAGACGATTTAGATGCTATTATGACATGATTGTCCAAAAAAAGAGCATTAAAATCATCTTGCGAGTGGGTTTTTCTGGAACGCGATCGATTGGAACGTTGCATTTGCAGTGAATTTGAACCCCAAATCGGCAGGAAAAAC
The DNA here is from genome assembly GCF_010909765.2 of Amblyraja radiata. Classification (NCBI taxonomy): domain Eukaryota; kingdom Metazoa; phylum Chordata; class Chondrichthyes; order Rajiformes; family Rajidae; genus Amblyraja; species Amblyraja radiata. The sequence goes on from NC_045964.1 coordinate 62,891,483, forward strand.
ACTGCTGGTTCGTATGGGGCCCAAATCACATTTTCGCATCGTAAAAGTTGATTAAAGCCATCCCAAGAAACAAATTTACATGAAAAATATACGACTTACATTTTGTTTTGTCCCGTTCATGCGATCCGTCACGTTGTAGGCGTTGAGGGCGTTAGAAGTCGCTTTTTATTTTAATGTAATTATTAAATTGTCTTGCGATTAAATTAAAAAAAAAACGGGAACGGAAGTCCGATCGATTGTTCTTCAGCAGCTAGCAGCCCGAGGAAGTCCGCCTCCGATAAGCAGGAGAAAACGGCATTTTAATCCCGCCCCCCCCTTCAAAGGCGCCAAAGTCGCGCACACGGCCAATGGCAGAACTGCAATGCCGCTGACGGTAAGTTTTGTAACATCGCTACATATTCAACAGAAACATACGCACACGCACACACACATGCACACACGCGCACATGCATACACACACACACACACATACACACACACACACACACACACACACACACACACACACACACACACACACACACACACACACACACACACACACACACACACACACACACACACACACACACACACACACACACACACACACACACACACACACACACACACACACACACACACAAAATCAAGTTTATTGTCATATACACGTACAGGAACAATAAGAATCTCACCTGTATCCACCTATCACACTAGGCTTTGTCCTGCCCCTCCTCTCTTCCAGCTTTCTACTTCCCCGCCTCCCCGCTGTAATCAGTCTGAAGAAACATCACCTATCCGTGTTCTCCTGAGATGCTGCTTGAGTCTCTGAGCCACTCCAGTTTTAGGACCTGTACCCCAGAACCTTATTCCAACCCTGCTACCTCAATGGTTCTCTATTCTCACGTATGCACAGCACAATTAAATTATTTTGCACAACCCACAAACGCACCTTCGCCATATTTTGGCGCCGTGTACAAAGAAAAGTTCCAAAGTTTACAGTCCAAAGTCCGGTCCACATGCTGTAAATACTGGAGCGCCCCTGATCCAGGTAAGCCCAGGTAAACCCAGGTAAGGCCAGGTAAACCCAGGTAAGCCTCAGTAAGGTCAGGCAAACCCGGGTACGCCCAGGAAAGGTCAGGTAAATCCAGGTAAGCCCAGGTAAACCAAGGTAAACCCAAGTCAGCCCAGGTAAGCCCAGGTAAACCCAGGTCAACCCAGGTCAACCCAGGTAAACCCAGGTAAGCCGAGGTCAGGTCAGGTAAACCCAGGTCAGCCCAGGTAAACCCAGGTCAGCCCAGGTAAACCCAGGTTAGCCCAGGTAAACCCAGGTAAGCCCAGGTCAGGTCAGGTAAACCCAGGTCAGCCCAGGTAAACCCAGGTAAGCCCAGGTCAGGTCAGGTAAACCCAGGTCAGCCCAGGTAAACCCAGGTAAGCCCAGGTCAGGTCAGGTAAACCCAGGTCAGCCCAGGTAAACCCAGGTAAGCCCAGGTAAGCCCAGGTAAGGTCAGGTAAACCCGGGTAAACTCGCGGTCGGCAAGACCGCACCCAAAAGCTTGCGGTCAGCGGGACCTTGGCCGAAGGAGCACGGTCGTCGTGAGCGGGAACCCGCCTGACGGCGTAACCGCGAGGGAACTGGAGACGTCGGCCCCGAGGATCAAGGACCGGTGGGAGGGTGAACCGGGGTAACGCCTCCAGCGCCTTCAAGGTCGGCTGCAGGAGGCGCCTCCGGGAGACAAAGATGGCCGGGCGTGGAGAGGAGAGGAGAGGGATGTCGGTTCACGGGAACCGCTCCAGAGCGCGCGTTCCGACTGGACTTTGGACAATGGCGCCAAAACATGGAGACGCCCGCAAGTGTAAATATGCGTGGTTTTCTCTGAGATCTTCGGTTTCCTCCCACATTCCAAAAACGTACAAGTTTGTAGGTTAATTACCTTGGTATAAGTGTAACATTGTCCCTATTGTGTGTAGGATAGTGTTAACGTGTGGGGACCGCTGGTCGGCACATATTTCTTGTTTACGCATGGTATCTCTAAGCTAAACTAAAAAATCTGTCTGTGTAGGAAGGAACTGCAGATGCTGTTTTAAACCGAAGACACACACACAAAGCTGGAGTAACTCAGCGGGACAGGCAGCATCTCTGGAGAGAAGGAATGGGTGATGTTTCAGACTGTCTGAAGAAGGGTCTCAATAGACAATAGACAATAGGTGCAGGAGTAGGCCATTCGGCCCTTCGAGCCAGCACTGCCATTCAATGTGATCATGGCTGATCATCCACAATCAGTACCCCGTTCCTGCCTTCTCCCCATATCCCCTGACTCCGCTATTTTTAAGAGCCCTATCTAGCTCTCTCTTGAAAGTATCCAGAGAACTGGCCTCCACCGCCCTCTGAGGCAGTGAATTCCACAGACTCACAACTCTCGGTGAGAAAAAATGTTTCCTCGTCTCCGTTCTAAATGGCTTATCCCTTATTCTTAAACTGTGGCCCCTGGTTCTGGACTTCCCCAACATCGGGAACATACCCATTCTCGACCCGAAACATCACCCATTCCTTCTTTCCAGAGATGCTGCTTGTCCCGCTGAGTTACTCCAGCTTTTTGTGTAAATAATCTGTCTCTTCCTCTGTGAGTGACCACCGATAGCTCGCTGTTCTTTGTCAGTGCCAGCTGAAGACCCCAGTCTGCAGGAGGAAGACCTGTGGACTGTGAGGCTGTCCTTCTTGCCCTGTCCACTGGATGGCAGCATTGATACACGGCATTGTTACACAGTTTGGCCAATTCACCAACAC